>NC_090118.1:1275000-1575000 GCF_023973825.1 Plasmodium brasilianum | reverse complement strand
AATATAATATTCATAATAAAATGAAAGAAAACTTATTAATTCATATGAATTTATATTAAGCTTGTATTATATTTAAATAAATGTAATGTATAAATTGTAGTATTATACAAAAATTCTGATGATATATTAAAAAAAAATAATAATAAAAAATACATTAACAAAGAAAAAAAAATATATATCAATAAATTTATAAAATAATAAAAAAAGAAAAGAAATATTTTTAATAATAATCCTAAAACTAAATTTGTTTAGTTTTTATTCAAATGACATCAAGTATTTCAGATAATCATATGTTTTTTTTTCGTTACCACATATTAATCGACAAAAATATATTCATGATATAAATTATATTTACATATATATTTATATGATATATTCAGAAACATAAATATAAATACAATATACTTTAAAACATGATTAATTAATTTTATTTGTAATCTACTGTACATTGTTATTAAGCAGTATATTTAAAAAAAAAAAAAATAAATATTATTTAAGGGACTAAAATAAAAAAATCAGAACAAACAAATATATTTTACATAAATAAATTAAAGAATAAAAATACGTTAAGATAGAACTCTTTAAAATAACATAATTATTAAAAATAACCATATCAACGTAATTTTATACGTGAAATAATTAATTACAAATATTTATTATTAATATATATATTTTTTTAATTTTCTGACCATTCACTACTTCGTATGTATATATTTCAAAAGTAATATTAAAATAAGAAATAATATATATAATTTACACTATAATAACCTTTTTCCCTGTTTATGAGTTTAACTTGTTCTTTAATTACATTTCATATTTTACGTCTTAAGCAGTATTTTAAATAACACAAGATCTTTTTTATTTTGTGCGCTAAATAAATATTTATCATTATAAAAAAGTTATTTTACTTTAGTTATATATATAAACAAACAAAAAAAGATGTAATATATTTTTAATTTACTTATTATAATATATCTATCAATTATTACAGAATAACAATTACAAAGATTTAATATTCTTTGTTTTCTCTAATATAAAATATTATTCTTTTTAGGTTCAATTACTATCTTATTATTCCTTATTTAGGAACTATAATTTATTTTATATTTTTTTAAACTATATTGCATTCATGATTTTACTATAATTGTTTTTTTAATATATTTTTATATTTTAAATAAGTATGCAAATCTTTTTATAATTATTTAATACTATAAATATACCTCTAATTAATTAAGCGTTTGTATAAATGTATGAGCTCATATAAAAGTTTTAATAGGCACTTACAATATAGTAAATATAAAAAAAATTAACAAAATAATTATAACGCTATAATGGCCTATATCAACAATAAATAAAAAATAAAATAAAATAAAATAAGGACATACTACCATTATTAATAATGTTCTGGTTTATATATTATTTATTTTAATTAAAACCTAAGAGCAAAAGGAATTATTTATATTATTATATGTAATAATATCTATATATATATGTGTTTCTAATAACAGAAATAAGGAAACGGTAATTAATGTTATTTTTACGGAATAAATTTTATATTACATGTTGATGTAACTTATATATGTTGTTTTGTGGTTAATATTGTGACTTTTTCCTTATATAAGGAATATTATTTTTACAGAATCATATATACATAATTGTGAATTAATATTAAAATATGTTTAGGATGCATCTCCATTTGTAATATATTTACATAAGTTAAATGAAATTATGAAGCACATAAAATAAATACTAATGTATTCTATTATTTTATAGTTCATATATAAATTCTTATGTAAATTATAATTTTATAATTTATTTTTGTTTAGAAATATAAATTTAAAATAACGATATTGATAAATAAAATATATAAATTCATATTTTTTCTTCAGAATATTATTTATCATACACTAGAGTATTAATGTAAATCCATTATGGATAATTGTTTTTCTTCGGTAATAATTTTTTATTTTTTTATATTAATGAATTATTTATTTATTCTAAAACAACTGTTAACATAAATAACACAAAAATTAATTCTTGAATAATTGTTTTGAATCTAGAAATTGAATGTTCGAGATTCTGGATTTTTGAGATACTATAATGATCTAAATTTCAAAAGAATTATACAAAATATAACAAAGAAAACTGCTAACGTAAATAAGAGTGACAAAGAAGAATTTAGAAATGTGTGTAGAGATTTGAGTAAATATCTAATTGCAAATAAGTCTCCTCCATCATATTATAGCCTTTTTAAAGATACATGGGAAGGGGCATTAAAAAAGTGGGTACAGTCTTACTATGAAAAGATTAATATACATAAAGAATGTCCTGTTATTCTGGAAGAAAATGAAATGAAAATTTTAGAATTAAAATATGATGAAGAAGATTTTTGTGAAAAAAGAAGTACATATCTTAGTGAAATAAGACAGTTAAAACCTGCAACCTTAAAGACGTGTGGTGAGGAGTATTTAAAGAAATGTAACGAATATAAGGATTGGATTAATGAGAGAAATATTTATTTTCAGGAAAAAGTAAGCCCCATTAAAAGTTGTTACAGAAAAAAACCAATAATGGTCAAAAGAGGAAAAAAACAAGAATCATTATGCAACATACTCTCAGAAGAAACCTTTAGAATATCATCTGTATGTTTACCCACCAATCAAATTCCAACTTGCAGAAACTTACTAGAAAGAAAAAAGGAAGTTTTACAAAAAGGAGATCAAAGAACAGCTGAAAATCCATCTAAAAATGAAGCTCCAATTGAACTAGCCATTCAAACATTACAAAATGGAGAAACTAATAATTCACAGATACCTCTAACCCCAGAGAAGTTATCTCATCAGCATCGACCTCAAACTCAAGATCAGTCGGAAACGGAAGCTCCAAATCCCCAAGTTAAAAGTGAAGAATCTGAAACTATTCGAACTAATCAAGGTCCAAAAGAAGTAACAATAGCAAAGGCTAATCATGATGATGCAGTATTACCAGGTACTATCACACAAAAAATTTCAGATTCTGATATGCCACAAGTAACTCAATCTTCCGAACATCATGCATTAAAAGCTGTATACACAATGCCTTCCCTACGTTCATTTAATTCTGCTGAAATCCCTAAATTTTCAGGTACCATTAATTCTACTTATTTATCCATTTGTGCAATGAGAGAATTATATATATATATATATATATATACTTTTTTCAGGTCCATTAGAAAGTTCATCTAACACATACACGTCATCTATTTTAATCAGCTTTATAGTTATTTTTATATTTTCTCTTTTTATTAAAGTAAAATAACACTTACGTAATAAAAATATGATAATCATTTTATTATCGTAATAACTTGTTTTAAAAATTCATTTTTTTCTACTGTAGTATGCTTTAATAGGGTTGTTTAAAAAAAAAAAAAAGATAAAAAGAAGACCTGTGAAATTTCTGAGAATATTATATCCTTTAGTTTCTTGGAAAAAAAATGAGTTCTTAGCACATGATCATTTAGAAAACACATTATATGATAACGAAGAAACTATAAAAAGAATAAAAATAAAAGAGCATAACATGAATTATAATGTAAATGCAACGACTCCAAGAAAGGATACATACAAAACTATGATAGAAGTACATATGGAAGTACTCGAAAAATACAGTAATGAAGAATGGGAACACAAAAAAGAAGAATTTTTAAAAATATTTCTAGAATTGTTCACAGAAGAGGAATATACAACATATCCTAATATAACTAATGACGAATTAATAAAGGAAGATACTAAAAGTATTAATGACATTGAAAAACAAAAACTTCTATGGAATAAATTCAAGAAAAAACATGAAAATATCTCTGAAAAATTGAAAAACACAGTCTGGTTTAATAATTTAAAAAATGATTGGAAAAAAGAACAAGATAACTTTAAAAAAAGAGAAGAATTAAAAAGGAAGATTTCAGATAGAAATCTAACTATTCCATATTCAGAAAAAGAAAAGGATATGTGGAGAATGTGGATATCAAAAAATAGTATAATTATTAAGCAATATATTGAACAAAACTTGTTTAATTATTTGACAGATGAACTCCAGAATATATCAGATATATATGAATATGAAGAAACTAAGGATAATTTTCTATTAATAAATATAGGAAAATTAACCAACAGAGAAGGTTATCAACAATTATATAACTATATTAAAACACAATTACTAAAAAAACTTTGCATCCTCGTGCTTATATTAGTATTAGAAGAATGCAAAAAAGAGCAGGACTTTGAAAATAGAGAAACCTATTTGGACAGTACTATAAGTGCATACATGGAAGGTGAAAAATCAGATAGTGAACCAGATTCTATAGAAAATATGGGTGAGTTTAACGTAAATGTTTTTGAAAATAAAGAAAATCTGGGTTATACGGTAGATGACGGATTTAGAATGGAGATAGAAAATTGGATAAGATAATATGCATTTAAGCTCTATGGAAAAGAATTATAGTTCTAACGAATATGAATGAATTATGCAAATATACATTTTGTAAATTTATTATATACATTCTGAATATATTAAAAAGTAATGTTTGTGTAATTATGTAACCTTTATGAAACATATTTCATTAATTGTATTATACGATGAGGAAAAAATCAATAAAATAATCTTAAGAAATGCATAATAGAAGAAAAAGGAAAAAAAATAAAACATAAATATATAAATGAAGATATATAAACATATTACAATTATATATACTTTTTTATTTTTTTGGGAACATCAATAAGAAATTTATATAAACATTAGATTCAATAAAAGTAGCAACATATATACGCATATATAAATGAAAACAAAATTAAATTTATATTTACAAAAAATATTAAAATACAGTGAAAATTTAATATTTTGAAAAATAAAAAGAAGCAAAAACTATAATTTTGTAATAATAATTTTTAATTAATTTATGATGATTACATATATTTTTATAATTCTATGATATTTCATTATTGCTTGATATGCATTTATATCCATATTCAGAAAGGTATATATTTGAATTCTTTAAATATTTCTACATTTCAAACTTTTATGGTTTTAATTAAAATAAAAAAATTTTCAGTAAAAAAAAAAAAATATATTTTATAACATATGAAATTGTAGTGAAAATACATACATAATTCTTATAATATAATCTATTATAAAAAAAACATATTTTATATACTTACTGTAATACTTCCAGGCTTTTATGATTTATTAGATTTTCATATTTTAAAAGCTATCATTTATTGTAAATTTGTAACACTTTATTTGTTATATAGCAATATTATTTTTTTGAATTATTTATATCTTCTCACAAAGAAAAAATCTTATTTAAAAATTCTATTTTTTAAAAAAATAATTTAACTTTTTTTCATAACAAATATTGCAACATAAATGAAAGAAACTTTACACATATATATATATATATATATATATATATATATATATATATATATATATAATATTAAAGTAATATCTTTTGTTTATATAACATTTATTATAATAAATTTAAAAAATCAATGAAATTACCAAAGTGACTATAATATATTAATAATGAAATTATGCTTAATAAATATATTTTTACATTAACCTGTATTTAATATTAACGTTTAAAAAAATATATAAACGAATACAAAAAAAAAAATTCTTACGATCCATTTCTTTTTTCTTTTTTATATATTATAAGTTTTTAATATTTTCGTGATATCAAAAAAATAAAATATATATATAAAAAAATATATAAACTAAACTGTACTAAATTGATAAGTTTCAACATTTTTTTAAAATAATATGAAAATGAAGCATAATAGAATTATTTCTTAGAAATATAAAAAAATTTCATATATTTTTATTTTTTTCATATTATATTGATAATAATTTTTTGACTCTTTCTGCGTTTTGAGAAGAATTTATAAGTTTTGACTTTCTATTTTCTTCCTTTTTCGCTTTTGTTTAATTACAGAATAATATATTTCACATTATTATTTAATTAATAGGATTATATTTTTTTATTTTTTTTTATATTATTTTATACATTATCTACTTATATATTTTTATTTATAAATTAAACCAATACTAGATCTATTTCTGCAAAAATTTAAAGTCCAATTTGATACAAAATATTTTTTTTCTTTTTTCATATACCATAAGAAATAAGAAAATTATGAAATTTTATTTACTCCTTTTTATACAGTAAAACTATAATAACAGCAGTATGCTTACTTTTTAAAAAATATCATTACTGCAGTATTAACATTAATAACAATTATAAAATATATAATTTTCAGATTTAACTAAAAGTATAACAAGCACGCAATACAATACAAACAGAAATTTAAGTTCATCTTTTTAACACAATATCCTTATAGTACATAAAATAAGTATATTGTAATATATTAATAATATTTTATTAAGTAAATAATTATTTTATCTTATTATCGATATTAATATTATCCATGTTTCGACAATATTTAATAGATTAAAATGAATTATAATATTCTTATTTTATATTACTAATAATAAATACATAGTTCTTTTAAAGTACATTATTTTAATATAAATAAGGTTTTCATCAAAAAAATATAATTATGTTATATAATATAATATATATAGCACTTATATATTTAACTGAAATGGAGTATACATTGCAAGAATATTAATATGTATATTGTTTTTTAATTTTTATATTTGATATGTTAACTTAATAAATATGTTAATTTAACTATAAGCATATAAATATATTACATAGGTATACAAAATATATTATATATGAAACATTGTAAGAGAATATTAACATACATATATTTATAAATGTATTTACAAATTAATAAAAATTAATTATATCAAAATCATAATGTTCTTTTATATAAAATGCTCTTTAACAACCATTCTATTTTTTTAAGTGATACTCTTATGAAAAAATTAAAAAAAATATATTTATGTTATAAATTAAAATATAAACTAAGTACCAATGAATATCCACTCTACATTAACCTTTAAAAAATATTTATTTTAAGAATAACGATAATAATTCTAATATTTTGATTTCTACATTGTTCATGAAAAAAGAGACAATTCAATCTATATATTAAATAATAATAAAAGCAGTTATTTTTGTTTATTTCTTTTTTTAAAATATATTTGATTATATGTTAAATCTATTAATACAATTATTATATAACTTATAATTAATATATTATACTAAAATAATATTATCGTAAGATATTCTGGAACAATAAGTTATAAATATAAAAATAAAGAAAAGAAAAAATAATGTAATATTATTTTCTGCGTACCTTGAATTAAATATTATTATGTTGGTAAACCCATCTAACATATAATATTGATAAATAAAATAACAGTAACATATACAAAATTGGAAAATATTATGATATTAAACTTCTAAACTATTTTATTAAATACTGAAATAAAAACACATATCATAAAGAAGATCTCTAATAGGATGTATTCCCTATAGATTATAATTATAAATTTTGATTGACATATTAATCTATATTATAGCTATGCTACAAGCACAAACTATTTCAATGATATATATTTTTAAAGTAGTTAAGATAATTATAAAATTTTTTTTTTATTTTTAATATATAATTATTATCAATTTATAGTATTAAAATAATTAAGTTTTCTGTATACATTTATATACTTAATATAAAATTATATAATATATCACGCAGTTTATTCCGAAAAAGAATATAAAGTTTTAACATTCAAGTCTAATATAACAGAGACATGTAGAAGATTATATTACGATTATGCTATATAGTCTATTTATGTAATATTATATATATAATTAAAACTATTCTCTTGAGGGCGTACATTTTTAATTTAACACATAAATACTAATTTTCATATACTACACTACATTTTATTTAAATTTTCTTTTCAATTAATTAAATTTTAATTTTTGTAATATTCGTAAAGTTCAGATTCTTAATCAATTTATATATTATTAAAACATATTATAAATATTATTTGAAATAATATGAAAGTTATTATATTATCAATGAAAAAAAATATTAACAAAATAATAGAGAAAATTATATACCTTATAAATAGTTAAAATTTATCTATTTATAACATTTTATAAGTCCAAAAAATATTCCTAATTAAATATTCCAACATAGTAAAAAATTTATATGAGAATGAACTAAAATTAATTTTTTTTTTTTCTATAATATATCATTACAAATATATAATTATCACATGAATAATATAATAGGAAAGCTTACTCTTATGTATATGTATTTTTTTTTAAAATAAAATAACTCAGTTTTTTAAAACATTATTTTGTCTACTAAAAGTCTTTGTTCTATATTTTACTATGTTACCTTATTTTTATATTAATAAAAAGTTAAGAGAAATTTTTCCTAATTATTTTTTTTTTTTTAATTTTTTGTATGAATAAAAAGGAATATCCCACATAAATATATTATATATTTTTTCATATATATAAATATTAATATGATACTAATATAATTTTTGTTATTTATTTCACGTACACCTATATGCAATGACATCTGTTAGTACAGAAGAAAATGCAAAAGTTATTTTATTTTATGATTATTATATATATTATTGTATCCAGAGGTTCGTTGTTCTCGATATGATATATAAATACATTTAATTAACATATCATTTTGTGTACTTATATATTATTATTATATTTGTTTTATTTTTAGGAGAATACCATGACATTATATCTTAAATATAGAGATGAATTTAAAGATACTATCTCAAATTTTTATGATAATATTGACAGAAGGGTTAATGAAAATCCTGGAAAGTATTGTGCTACTGATGAATATAGAATATTTCAAACTGCTGATAAAAACATTATCTCCTTATGTCAGGAGATTGGCATAAATTTATTTAAAATAAAGAGAGATAATTTTGACAGAATCAAGCGTTGTAAATATTTAAATTACCTAATAAATATAAAAGGAAAATATAATAGTAATCCTCTTTTATTTCAGATGTATAATAAGTTTTCAAACGACACATGTAATATATGTATGATTATACTAGAAAAAATTAATCGTGATATTTTAACCAAACTTACAGTTCTGTATAATTTATATAAAGGTTTTAACGATTTTATATCTGAAAAAAATAAAGCTGCTACTAGTTCCGAAAATCCAAAAAAATATTATGATTTTTATATTCAACATTCAAGAAATGTGAAGTAAATGTAATGAACTAATTTTGCTAAGAGTTTAGAAATTTTAAAAAAGCATATGATGAAACAATGAGCGATGTAACTATGTGTTATCATGTACCAAAAATTTTAGCACCTCCAAAAAGTTATGTTTTTACTAACGGTATAACAACGATTGTAATATTACTAACATCTTTTACCTAATTTTTTTTATATAAGGTTAATAAGAAATATACATAATAGGGAGAATATTCTATCACATTTTTTATGTTTATTTTAAAAAGTAATTACTAAAACAAAATATTGTATTTTTAAGAATATACATGTTTTTCTCTTTTTTCATATAGTTTACTCCAATTAAATCGTGGTTACATAGTAATTTACAAAAAAAAAGTATAATTAAATTTAATAAAGTTGAAAAAGATACAAGAGAATCTTCACAAAACACTTTTGAAGTAGTACATACAAATTATGAGGAACGTTTTCATAATATAGACTATCATCCTCAAGGAGTTGTTTAATACAAAAAATACAGTATATGTTATATTCACTAAAAAATTTAAAATTCAGTGACATAAATGCTGGAGTTAAGTGGGAAATACATTAATAAATAATATATACTAGAAATAAAGAAATAGATGCTTGCGTATACATATCACAAAAATAATGATATAAAATCAACAAAAAGAAAAGGATAATATAAACGAAATGCTACTGTTAGACTATGTAACACAAAATTCCACTTATACGTTGATTTTGTTTAAAATTCAAAACAATTCATTTTAAAACATAAATATATAACATAAGATTATTAAGTAAATGGTGCTTTTATTACAGAATAATAATAAGTAATGTTTATTAACCAAGTATTAAAAAAGAAAAAAAAAAAAGAAGAAAATTAGAAATATATATATTAATTACGACACACATAATATTATTATATATATATATAAAAAAATAGAAATTAAAATAAAAACCTTATTCTATAAATAATAAATAAATATATTTTATATATAAATAACATTTTTTTGAGATTTTATTATTACTTCTTTCTTTGAAATTATATTGAATTAAATATATAGTGAATTATACAAAAATTTTGTCGTTTTTGTCTTCTAAATATTGTGTAAGGCGCTGTACTAAAGATATTTATCAATGACTATAAGGTATAGTGATTCAGCTATTGGTTAAAATTTAAATGGGAACAATTCTATCCATTATTTAATAATTTATATATGTGTTCTTTTATAGAGCCACTTTTTAATTTTTTGTTCCCTTAATATTTTTTTATTTATACAACATCTATGTTAAGTAAACAATTACACATATAAAAAAATAGAAAACATATGAAACCATATTGGAATTATAAAATTTTCACTAAAGTATATTACAGTAGAATAAAAAGTATTTATACTCCTAGGTTTAACTTTCATTTATTTTTTACAAAAGGAAAAACATGTGAAATACTTCCATAACTAGTAGCAATTAACATAACAATATATAAGGGATAAAAGAAATTGAAAGGTAATTCTTTTTTGCTTTGATATTTCATGTAGAATTCCACTTCTATAGTTCTCTTGGGAGTTATAAACAGAACTCAACATATGATTTTTTAGATGTGGATAAACCAATTTTATATCATTTCAAATTTTCATATGCTTCACTAGTTCGTACAGTAAAAAATACACATTATGTTCTCTTTTTAATTACTGCACATAATTACTTATGTCTTGGGGTTTTACCATATATGTGAACATATGTTATTAATTTAAATAAGAGATTTTTTGTATTATACGTAATAAAATATTCAAAATAATAAAACAGAAAATATGTACTACTGTAATTATAATACATTAACTCGATATTTAGATACGTATATTAAAAAAATAAATGCAAATCGTTCTTTAATTAGGGGCATTTTATATTATTTTTTATAGGAATTTCTTTATGATAATTATAAACTTAGTAGAGATAAGAGATGTCAGAATATCGTTCATACTTCCAATAAATATAAAGACATTACTTAGTTATGTCTTTTCTAACCTCACTCAAACGATTTGTTATACTACATATATATATATATATATATATATATATGTACGTACATTGTCAACAGCATAATAAGGTACATAACAAAAAATATTATAAAACAATCAAGTAATATCCCCTTCCTAATTTATTTATACCTTACCAAAATGAAATATTTTTAATAGAATTAATCTATAAATATTATAAATTTAGTTCTACAAATTCAAAATATTGTTAATATTATATTTTTTATAAAAAGGCAATTAATGTAATAAAAAAATTACTTTTATTTATATCTTAATAATATAGGATTTAAATAAAAAGAAGTTTTTTCACAAATCAAAAATATATTTTAGAAATATATATTTCATTATATTTACCATTTTGTTATATATATATATATATATATAAAACATATTTTAATTTCTTAAATTATCGAAGCTTATTTCCTTTTTTTAGGGCAGAATTAATTGGATATATAACAATATACATAAGCAATGAACTTAAAGAAAAAATGTAACAGGAGAAAAATTAAAATATCTACTATAAAACGTAGACTTCGAATACTAATTAAAAATTATATTATTTACATTATATCAATAACTTCATATTTTTAACGTATAAGTAAAAAAAAATATCTTTTAAAATTTTTTTTTAAATAAATATGATTCATATTTTTATTATAAAATATATTATGTAGAATAAAAATGAACTTTATTTTTATTGTTAAAAAAAACATATCGAAGCGAGATATACAATCAGTTCGTTTCATTATTTACTAACTAATACATACTCATTTATAATTTTAAAAGTACATTACACATTTTTTATTCACTTAACACCCTATTATTTAAAAGTAAAAAATATTAAAAATAATTAAGACACTTTTTTATGATAATAAATACAAAATACCTCACAATAGCAATAACTTTATATAAATCCGTTTTTACTTATTAATTTTAAGGACTATACAAATAATTTTTTAAAAAGATCTTTTTGAATGCAGAAACATATATATGAAACATGATATGATATTAGATGTAGAAAATATTTTAAATCCAGTGGAAAAAGTCAAAATAGTCAAATTAAAAAGACAATAAAAAGTGTTTATTTTTAATGTTCATCATAAAAAATGATAAGTAGATATGAGGAATTTTATAAAATTTAAGCAATTACAGGTATATTCGCTATTTTTGTATAACATTCAGGAAATTATATGTATGTATTGTTACAAAAAAAGTACTTTACGGAAAGAAGGATATGCCGTATTATTTATTTCACATTTTTTATATTTTAACTTTACATTTCTTATGAGTTTTCTGCCTATATAAATAACAACTGGTATAACTATAATCGCTATTACCAACAACGCTATACTTGTATCATGCAAATTAAAATTGTTTAATAAAACTTCTAACCTTGTATTATCCTTTAAAGAGAAATATCTATAAAGTATGACTGCTAATGCATATAGTACAACGAAGATAAATAAAACAGTAATAACATTTAATTTTAATAATATATCCTTTCTTAAAAACTCAAAATCTGAATTTATAGCGGCCCTAACCTTATTTTTATAGTATATTTTGTCTAACATTCTTTTTCCAAAATAATAATTTTCTATGTTACCCCCAGAAGACTTACATTTTTTATATTTTCCATAATCTCTTGCATTATTTAATGAACATTCATTTCGAAGTTTATTTTTTCCTTTAGATACTTTTTCATTATTACAGATAGGTTTTTTTTCGTATTCTCTATTATTTGGAATTTCTTCTTTTTTCCACATCATATCTGAACGCCTTCCCTGTTTATGCTTTGCTAATAAACGATAGTTTCTGGTAACTATTTTTATATTAGCATGGTTCTTTTCATTCAAAAATTTATTATAGATACTCTATAAAAACAAATATCCATGGTTTACAAGTATAAATAGCTTTATGATAACAAAAATTATTAATAAATAAATACTACAAAAAAATAGAGAATGATTCATATATCCTTATAAATAATAATATCATACCATGTCTATATAAAATTTACATATCCAAGTTAAGAAGAGCAAAGTACGTATTTTAAAAAAAACGTGTAATTTATTTTTTTCTTCCATGACATAGAACTTTAATATTAAAATATATTTAATAATGAATAAAGTAACTATTATAAAACATACATTTAATTGTAAAGATTTGAATATTTATTTTTTAAATTTTATTTCATTATCATTTTATTTTTTATATAATATATAATTAAAATATTTATAACTACAATATACTTTACATCATAAACAAAGAAAACGAATTTCAAAGAATTATTAAATATTTTTTAATACTATTTTTAATATACAAACATTCGTTTATATAACATAATTCACATACATTCATAATTATTCAAAATATTTAATACAATTATTTAATATAGTTTAGTTGTTAAATAATTTTTCCATTAGTTTCTTCAAAAAAAATTTTTTTAAATATATATTATTCCTTATTATTATAAACAAAATGAGTTTGTTCATTTTATAAATTATAGAGAATACTTTTTTTATATATTGAAAGAGAATAATTATATATATAAATTCTTATTTCAAATTAATAATTCTTATATTATAAGCATTATATATTGAAAATATAGTAATTACTCTTAAATAAATTTAATTATCATAATAATATAACAATAGTAATAATATTAAATAAAAAAGTAAATTTTTGTATATCATATTATATAAATTATGAAACTTGAAATCTATATTATCATACATTTAAAAAGTAAAATTTATACAGTACTACTATATAATATTTTAAAAAATATATAATTTAACGCTTATATAGAAAAATATTTATTATATCATCATACTTAAAATTTTTAGTTTTTTAAAAAAACTTAATTTATATCATATATTCTGAATGAAGAGTTTTAAATTCAATACACTTAACTTTTTTTTTTTATCAATAAAATATATATATTTAAAAGCGTATTAATAAATTTTAAAAATGTTTAAAAATAATATTCTTACAAGAATCTTACTTATAATTATATTAAATAAAAATCTATTAAAAATTAAAATTTTTTACAAATACGAATAATATATATTCCGTATAATATGTACATAACTTTTTAGAGTGTGAATAACCTTAAATTTACTAAAATACATAGTTAATTAATTTTATTTTGTTATTTAAAGGAAGTGTATATCATTTTTTATTAGTCCCTTTGCATAAGCAAAATACCAGGATATTTTTTAAAGGTTAATCATAACCAATCTACATAATTATATAAATTCCTAAAATATTATTAAAAGAATTTTTAATAGAAAAAATATATTATACCCAAGTATTTATGTATTTTATATAAAAATTTTTTTTTAACCCTAAATATGATAATAATAAATATATGATATGCGTAAAATTATATTAATCAAACAAAATAAAAATTTATACATTTGTTTTCTTTAAAATATATTATATTCTTCGAGAAATAATTAAAAAATTATAAAAAAAAAAAATAGATAAATTTAAAATACTACTCAATTTCCCAAATAACTAAATTTTCAGAAATTAATATTATACTTCTTTCACTGGTTTAAATTATTTATACATTTTTTATCATATTTTAAATTATTCTTATTTAATATCTTTTAATTTATATCATTACATTATCTTATCATTCATTAATTCACATTTAATATTTTTTATATGAAATATATCTTTAGTCAATTAAGAATTCATATTAATTCATATATAAATTATAAAATAAATTATGAAAAATGAAAGCCAAATATAATTAAATCCTAATAAAAATTTACATATATAGTAATTCATGAGCATTGAAAATATATAATATTTTCATATATATATAGTTTTTTACTGACTATATTTATAGACAATAATGAAAAATAAAAAATATATACAACTATGTATTTATATATAATCAAACTATTTTGCAATATATATATTTATTTTAATTACCCTAATATTAATTTAAATTTTTATAGATTTATAACACATTTCTAAAACTATACATTTATAAGAAAAAAAAAAGAGGATTTGTCGATATTATCTGATTATATATGATTAAAATTAATTTTTTTATATAATACTCCAACGACATAAAAAAATATATCAAATAAACAACATTAGTTAATTAAACTTCAATTCCATATATTTTTAAATAATATTTGAAAAAATAGATTTTTTCAACAATCATGTACACTAAGAATATAATAATCCTTTTTAACTGTTAAGTGCAAAGATTTAAATAACCCTAGTTTGTAAACAATTATAAATAATTATTATTAAGGTGCATATAATTTTATTATACATTTATAATTTTACTTTAATAAAATTCAAAAAAGCTACATGTTCCTTATAATGACTTCTACAATAGATATGTTTTGTTGTATATTTTTCGTAAAGCTTATTTTAAATAATAAGCAATAACTGTGTTTTTAAGCGAAGAAAAAAAAATAAACATATATATAAATATCAATACATCATTATACTTTAGCTTCTTATAATTAGGTTCAACATAAGGACAGTTTTATTTCTAGTTTCATGTTAATAATATAGTTTCGTAATAAACTGAAATGTAATTTTAGACATAATATGATACAATATAAAGAATAGTACAATTTAGTAGAAATAAATATTACCAGAGGTCTATAAAATTATATAAGTTTTGATATTATATATTCATTTTAAAGCAAAGACGTAGATTTTTCACAAATATTTATTTAAATATACATATATATGTATTATTCTAGATATAATTAAGCTGAAATAATACATTAAAATTCAAAATGTATCTTTAAAAATATTTAAATTCAAAAAAAAATTAACGAAATATATACTTAATTTTGTGTATTAATATATCAAATTATACACACATGAAATTATGGAATTATTCCAATTATAGGAATTCATATTAGGAATATACCACCAAAGACTTTAAATATATTACTTCATATAAATAACTACCTTTGAGAAAAATTCACATATATTATAACTTATTTTACTCCATCATCAACTTCAATTTATTATATTTTTCATTATTTCTTAAAATATTGGGAAGCGTTATTAAAAGTATTACAAATAATATGAAAATAATTGTTCCATATGATATTATAAAAAAATGATATTTTGCATTATCTAACCATGATTCAACAATATCCCAAAAGGATTTTACCCATGAAAATGCTTTAATACTATCTCCTGCACTTTGTAGCAATTTAAATCCTTGTAATATTGGTAATCCTATACCCAACAAGAAAAAAAGTAATAATATAATACCTACAAATCGGTAATTTCTAAGCTTAATCTTTTTTAAAGCTATATTTTGAATTCTTCTCTGCTTTTCAAGAAAATGATCATAATCCTTTTTTTTGATTAATCTTTTTTCAAAATGGAAATGTTTTCCATCAAATATTCCATTATTGTAATCCACAACTTCTGTATAGTACTGAGCCTTATTTAACATATTTTTATTGCATTTTTTGTTTTTGTCTATATACCACAATATATTATTATAAATATCTTTATTTTCATTTGCACCATTAATTGGAAATCTTTCGTTTAAATATATATTATTTGAATCTTTATCCTGATTATATTTTGTTAGTAATCGATAATTTCTTGTATATAAACTTTTACTCATAACGCAATTTCCATATAAAAAATCTTTAAACGTAATCTGATAAGAAAACAAAAAACAAATATTTATTATTAAAATGTATAAATAATTTAATTGTAAAAAACTGTATTAATAAAAAAAAAAATACGAAAATTAGAAATTATACAATAATATATAAAATATTATCATACCCCATCATTTTTAAAAAAGAAAATTCCCGATAGAAAGCTAAAAGCAGATATTATATTAAATAATATTTTATTAATTCTTAGTTCCATATAATATATCTTTAATATTGTAATATTTAAAATAATGAATAAATTAATAATAATATAATATTCGTCTAATGATAAAGGACACTATAAATATTTATTTAATTTTTTTTTATTATTTTTTATATTTTTGAGGTAAAGTGTTGATGAAATATACATAACTAGAATGCACTTTGAAAAAACTACATAGAAATATAAATGAAAAATATATTATATTATTTTATGATTAAGTATATTTTAATAAAAATCAAGAGCCTTCAAAATAAAATAATTTGAATTGAACTATAAATATTCAAAAAAAAAAATATTATTTAATTATTTATTTAGTTAAATATTATATAATTTTTTTTTATTTATTTCAGAATAACTTAGATATATGACATTTCTAATTATATGTAAATATTCAGTTTATGCCTAATAGAGAAGATAGAGGATATATATATAATACATTACCCTATATATTAAAACTATTATTAATAAATTTGTGTAATTTATGCTATTAGAAATTATAATTTTGCAAATTTTATATTTTAGATCAACCACTTATTATTCTTAATGAATATTAATTATTAAAACATATATTAATTGAAGAAAATATTTTGTGTCATCTAAATTAAAATTTATGATTTAGTTGGTCCTTATTCATATAAAGATTTTTACATTCTAAATATAATTAAAAAAATTTATTTTATAATGTTCCAACTAATCAACAAAGAAATATATGTTTAAAGAAAGTACGAACTAATTTTTTATAATTGCACCTTATTTTTTAAAAATTATATTTTTTAATGTTATGGAATTGTGTTATTTATAAATAAAATATTTTTAAATTCATCAATTTATTTTCTTTTTTGTTTTATTAATATTTATTTTAAATATAATATTTCAATTAAAAAAAAACATAAAAGAATTTGTATATTCACGGTAGAATGTTTACATACATCTATGCTCATACATGTTATTTGTAGAGAATAACATATTTTAACTAATTATAGTATTACTTTATATTAAAAATAAACACAAGGTTAAATAAAAAAAGTAATTGATTCTTTTAGCAAAATTCTTTTTAGTCATGTTTTCATTTTTCCATAAAGAATATTCTATATATATCCGTCTCATTCTCTGTAGCTCAAATATATATTTAAAAAAAAAAAATTAAAATTAATGTACATGGATTATTTTAATGAATAATCAATAGTGTAAGTATATATATTTATCAAACTAAAACATATATAAGTACTATATTAAAACATTTATTTGTAAGGAATAAAAATATAATTTATTGAAAAAAAATACTCGAGAAATATTTTCATATTTATGCTTATGTATTACGCTTATCTACTTATTCCACGTAAA
The DNA here is from genome assembly GCF_023973825.1 of Plasmodium brasilianum. NCBI lineage: Eukaryota > Apicomplexa > Aconoidasida > Haemosporida > Plasmodiidae > Plasmodium > Plasmodium brasilianum. The sequence goes on along the minus strand of NC_090118.1, from coordinate 1,556,532 downwards.
ATAAATAATGTATACTATAAAACAAACCTTATTAAAACTTAGTTGATAAAGAAAATCTATATTACTCATTAATGTTTTGCTTACAAAAAAGTAGTTCTTCTTTTTTTTTTATTTTTATATTATTTTAAAAATGACATTATGAATATAAATGAATTATTAATTTACAATATAAACTATATGTATATATACACACCTCCAAAATGGTAATAACTAGTATTATAAATATTCACGTAAAAAATAGGAAATATACATATAAAGAATTACCTACACATTATTATATGATCATGTAAAAAATATATATTTATTTATCTCCCTTAACAATAATTCACCTTCTTATAGACATAAGCATATATTTAAATTGCTAAAAATATGAAAAACGAAAGAAAAAGGGAATTTATATGTATTATATATTAATATATTTTCAACTTCAATGAATTAATTTTTTAAGTATGTGAAATTTAAAAAAAATATATAGTTAATTTATTCATAAATTTTCTATATAATATATATTTAAGTCTCCAAAATAGAATTAACACAATAATAAAGAAAAATATAAAGTAATAAAATTAACTATCTATTTAAATGGAAAGATAAAAAACGTATAAATTCTTAAAGAATTATAAACAGTGGATATTTAATAAATAAATGATATTTATTATATACTAATGTCCTAATAAGGATATCATTAAGAAAAAAAATAGCATATATTAAAATTTTTTTTTTTTTTATTTTGTTTCATAGTTTATTTCCCTAAGAATTACTTCTATACAATAAATTTTAATTTTTTTTAAGTATATAAATATATATATATGTATCATTCTAAGAAAATATATTGTCTTCTAATCATTATATAATAAAGAAGACCTATTCAGTTCGAATACAATATTAATAATACATTTTCTTAATGGAAAGAAATTATAATCATTATAGATTAGAAAAAAATAATGAACAAAAAACGAATGTTTTATATCAATTATAACTTATCACAATCAATATCATTATATGAATCTTGAATTACATTATTCATTTTAATACACATAAATATATATATATTTTTCATAGAAAAAAATTATAAAACGAAAAAATATATACAAAACTATTATATTTATTCAAAGTAGTACAATATATTATAATGTAAATTAAAAAATATTAAAACATTCAAATTCCGAAAAATCTTAGAAAATATATTTTTACACATATATATCAAAAATACTATATATATATATGAGTTCAGCTCCAAAATATAATCAGTTATGAGTATTTCTAATAAGCATATAGTTAATGATATTATAGAAGCTATTTTATATTAAGGAATTTATTACAAAAAAGAAATACATTTATTAATATTCACTTTATCTTTTCCTGAATTTAATTTTTTCAAATTTTTTAACTTTTTTATGGTAATAAATAATTCCTAATATAAGAGTTATACCAAATATAAAGAAGAGTACGCAGTATATTATAAAATGAAAAAACGGTGTTATATAAAAATCAGTAGTACTTCCACCATTTTTTGGTACTGAATACTTGAAAAACGAGCTTACAGCGGATTTCAAATAGCAATGAAACTTCCCCATTATTGACGGACCTAATGAAAAACTCAATAACTTATATAACCCCCTACTAAGGCCACAATTATAAGAAAAATCTAATATTAATCCTAATGAAAACAACAAAAACAATAATAAAGGCAAAGCAAACCGTAATCTGTTTTTTTTAATTATTATTTTTTGTACAACTTATCACTAATTGTTCTGTTGTTTTTAAGAAAATCCTGATAATCAAGTTCCTTGAATATCTTTTTTTCTATACGAGAATATTTTTTTGTTTCAAATGTACAAGTTTTATTTTTCATATATTTTTTATGACCTCTTGTATTTCCTGGTGAACTTCCATTTGACTGCTTCATTTGTGTTTTCACACTTTCTTCATTATTACATATATCGTTTCTATTATTTAATCCAATATTTAGTATTTCTTCATTTGTACATATAAAATTTAAATCCATATTATGTGTACACTTTCCTAGTAATCTATAATTCCTTGTTTTTTGTATTTTCTTAAGCTCGCAGTACTTATCCAATGATATATTGAACATGCTCTAAAAAAATAATACGTAAATATTTGTTATTTAATAGTATAAATAAGCTAGAAGGAAAAAAAAAGTATTAACAAAAAAAACAGAAAAATATTAGTATTTCAAATATCCTTAAATAATATTATCATACAACATCAATGTAAAAAGGACATATCCAAGATAAAAGGATAAACCCAAAAAAATTAATAAATATGATTGTCTTTTGTTTTTTTCCCATTATATAGATAATATTACAATGTAATCAATATAAAGAAGTTAATAATATTATACTATACATCTAATAATAAAAAGCAAAATTCTTTTTAAAATTTTTTTTTTATCATTGCTTCTTAAGTAAGTAAAAAATATACATAGCTATAATATACTTCAAAACATCTATGATACAAAAATAAATTTAAAATGTATTGCATAATATTTATCATAGTCATAATTAAGAAAAACCAACTTTTCTTAAAAAGAAATAATTTGAATTAACTAATAAATATTTATAATATCTAATCTAATTATTATATATAGGAAACTAATTATATAATAATTTATTTGTTGTTTTATCAATAAATTCTGAAATAAATACGTAAATACTTTTTATATTTGAATATTTATTTTATATAGTATATAGAATGTAGAGAATACATATATTATATATTCCTGTATATATTAAAATAATTGCTTATGTTAAGAATGCTATACCATATTAAATTCAAATTTTATAAATATTTATTTTGGAAAAAGTTCAAATTTTGAATGAAATATAGATTATTATAATAATACAATAATAGAAATAATAAAAAAAATAAATATTTTTGTTAATTTAATTATAAAAAATGCATTAATTCATCGCCAAGTAGACACAATTTTTTTTTAGTGTATAATTTTTTTTTAAAGGAAATATCTAGCGATCTACCTAATATATGAAAAAATATATATTCTAAAAACAAATAAGGAGTAATTTTTTATTGTTTTACTATAATTCATTAATATTTCTACTTTAATTAAGTTTAATTTATATCACTGTTTCTGAATTATAAATCCCTACATTAATTTACATAATTTTATAATTCTCTATTAATTAATTATATATATTTAGAAAAAATATTAAATAAGAAAAAAAAAAAAAAAAGAAACTAAAATCAAAAATGGCATCAAAATATTACATATAATTTCATTAATTTAGAAATATATAAAATGAAATAAATTTACAAATAAGAATAGTATATGCAAGATGTAACATATACATAAGAAATCAAAAAGAATAACAATATATTCTACTAATATATATGGTTTAGTAATTTATCTGCTTATACATTTAGAAGGAATATATATTTTTTTTTATTTATTCTTTTAAAGATACATAATATAAGGAACATATATTGTTGACGATGATCAATGAATCGACGTAAATATATAAATGAATAATATTTTATGAAAAATACTATTAAAATCATCAAATATAATTCCTACAATATTTTGTTCTTTTTATGATTTTTTAAAGAGAACGATAATTTTTAAATTATTGTATATATACCAAAAACTATATTAATCCTGTAAAATATAACATTATAATATCCTCATTAACAAGTATTTTTTTCGAATTATAATTAAAAATTTAAAAAAGTAAATAAATAGCTAAATTTATAACACAATTTTTAAATTACATAAATTAACATAATTATATTTGTATTATTTTAATGTATATGTAATCTAGTTTTTACAATAATGAAAAAGAATCTTATTTAGTTTCATTTAGTTTTTTGCACAATTTTCTTGCCTTAGTTTTTTACTAGTAATGTTACTACATAAAAAATATAATAACCTATTTTTAATATTTACAAAAATATAAATATAAATTATAAAATCAAAATAAAAAATAAATAAACTATATAATTTAATTCCTATAAAAATTCAGCTATAAATAGGCCTTTTTAATTTTAGAAGAACTGCTTATTTCTAAATATTTTTTTGTTCTATTTTTTTAAACAGTATATATAATTTTTCCTATATTAATTATTTTTTTTTTTTTAAATAGGAATTCATATGCAAATAGTTTAATTTTGTTGTAAAATATTAAATATACTTCTTTTTAAGTATATATACAATATGTGAATTGTGCTATTATATAAATATATATATATTAATAAAGTTTACATGCTTTCCATAAAATGATTTTTTATATTTAATACATACTAATAAAACTTGTCAAATAAAAGATAATATTAAATTTCAAAATATAATTATCATATTTACCCTAAATATACAGTTAAAAACTTACAAAAATATACATTTTGCATTTAAATGTTCAATTTGTATAGAATGTAATATAACGTTTACATTGTTAGAACTATAATTTATTTATGTATATCTATATTTTTTTTTGTTTTGAAGAAGAAAAATTGCTTACAGATTTCCTCTTTTTTATATTTTTAATATAAATTATTTGTTTAATGTTTCTAAAAAATGTAAATACTTAAATCAATACATACACTCTATAAATACATGCTAAACAACAAGACTAATTATATAATAATTTATAAATAGATGTATTATACATATGTCAAATAAGTTTTTTTAAAAAATTGCAAAATTTAAAATATAATTATGGTACTCGTAATATTTATATGACTAAGTCATAAGGTGGACTATTCTCAAAATTTGTCAATTAAGGGAATGAAGCTCTTCAATATAAATGAATCCTATATCCTGAAAAAACATTCTCGCGAGAAGTTTACACACGAGAATAAGTACATACGTACGATCAGTAACACTAATTAATCTAAAGTTTTTCTAAAATTACGGTAACATATATTTATCATATTTCATATTTTTTCTTTTTTTCACACGATAAGTTATTACAAATATACATGAAAATTCTCTTCTACAATCCATTTATTCTTTTACAACAAGAAATTGTTGATCTATTAATATCACATTTACAAATATGTATTTTTTTTTATATAATTTTACTCCATTTGAAAAATTAAGTTGCTTCAATAAAAAAGCATATAATATTTTTAAAATATCTATATAAAAAAAATGATCAATTAACTATTCATTATTCTGAGAATTATCAGACATATATGTGTGGAACGACATACAATATAGTACATCGTATCGAAAATAATTTTAACTTATAATTGTTCAATTATAATAATCATACGAAATATAAAATACATAACTGTACATGTTAATATAACTGCGTTTTAAAAAAATATCAAAAAAAAAAAATACAGAATAAATTTTTTATAATAATAATATTGTAAAATAATATGATACAGCTGAGTACACTTCTAAGATAACTATAAAAAGTCCATATATAAAGATTAGTGCTAAATATTTTAGCGAAGTAAAAAAAACACCCTGAAATTAATTAATAATTCTTCTGTTGAAATATTTTATATCACTAAGAAAAAAGATATATTCTTTAAAAATATATTAATATTAATTAATAATATTAATATTATTACTCACGATTAACATACTTAGGAAGTACGATATTTATTATAGCAACTTCATCCATATAATAAAAGTAGGAACAATTAAATAAATAAATTGGTATAATACTATCACTAGGTACTGTGAAAAATAAAATTTTCTTTATGTCGTCTAATAATTAGTAGTAATAATAATAATAATATGTTATAAATTAATGTAGAATTAATACAAACATAATAATTTTTATAGCATGATAACTAAATAAATAGTTATGTTATAAAATGTGAGATCACGTTTTGAAATATCAGTTCTAAAGTTCTACAATTTGATATTAAATATATTACATGTAGAACGAATACATGTAATTCAATAAGATTAAACGATATTAATTATATATAAGAACAATATCACTTGTTTAGATTATTATTGTATGTATAAATATAATTTATTTCATTCTCACTACAATCACATATTAAACAAACTTTTTTTATGCAGTAATGAAACTTTATATTTATCAGTATAACTAAAAGAATCTATATAATATAAATATATATGTATTACGAGAATAATTTTTTTAATTTTATTTTCAAGATATTTCATTCTTTAAGGATGAATTCACTATCATAATATATAAATTATTATTAACTCTAATATGAAATAATATGCACTATAAATTTAAATGTGTATGGGCTTTTTTCTAATAATATATACCGCAGTTCTTACTTTGGGCATTTACACATATTAAATAAAAAAGAAGAAAAACATAATTTGTTATTTAAACAACTATATTTTTTTAAATACAATTACATTCAATTATACTTTTTTTTCGTTTTGTGTTACTATTTATTGTTGCAATATATATATTTATATTATGTTCAAAATTTACATTTAGAAAGAATCAATTTTAATATTATATATTTTATTTGTAATAAATATATAATATATATATTGTACTATAAAAACAGCTCCAATGAATCATATTAATTGTTATTAGTTTTGTATCATTTTTAAATAAATGTAATGTTTAATTTGCAGTATCACTCTATGTTTTTTATAATATATTAAAAAATAAGAAGTATATGAAAAAAAAAAAATAAAAATTTCACATATATAAAAAAAATTGTATATAAATAATATATATCATATAAACACAATATAAAACTCCTTAGTTTTTCTTTTTTTTTTGTTTCCTTCGCATTTTAATTTTATCATATATAATTCATTCCACGAGAATTTTGTTAACATAAATATAAAATATTTCTCTTGATTTCATAATTTTTTTTTTCAGAGGATCTTCATGTTTCATCAAATGTACAAAATTATTTAAAAAAAACCAAATAAATTTATTAAAAAGAAAAAAATAAAATCAAAATAATAATGCTCCCCTAAAATTACAAAAACTTGAAAAAAAAAAAGTAATATACAAAAGTAATATGAGTAAAATATTGAAATACAAAATGTATGTTATAAAATGATACTGTTTTATTTATTTGTTTTTATTTTTGATTATATCCATCCTAATTGTATAATTGCAATCTTCATAAAACAAAGCATAATAAAAGTATATATTTTATAGTTTTAATCTGATTTTTAGCACTATATTATTAGAATTATTGACATTATATAAGAATATACATCTTTTTCAAGGATTAAATGGAGCATACTGTTAAATACTTATACAGATCAAAAATGTATTATATTTTTTATTACATAAAGTAAAACTACGTATATATTATATAATTATATTGCGTAATCACAGTTTTCATTAATATAAATTATACTTAAAATGAATAGTATATATATACAAGCATAAGTAATATATCATTATTTTGATATGAATATGTATATTCTTCTTTGTCCACTAATAATATATATCGAAAAATTTTTTAAAAAAGATTACAGGATAATTAGTATATAATCTCTAGAAAACTCTAATTATTCAACATCTAACAACAGCTTTAAACAAAATTGTTCTAAAAATTTTATTTACATACATAATAATGTAAACGTTACTAGTTAAATGTTATCCTCTATTATATCCTTAACGATGTATTTTATCTATGTATAGTATATATAATTTTTTTTTTTCAAAATAAGTACTATATTGTTGATTAATAATTATTATACAATTCTATGCCCCTAAAATATAATAAATCCTATTTTATTAATTTTATTTTAATATTATATCGTATTAACTCTTTTAAATGAAATACATAATTCATATTTTTAATGCTTCATTTAAAATGTATGCATAAGGGATAGAGAATGGTGAGAAATATGAAAATGAAAAAATATATGGATAAAATGTTTTTCAGTATCATTGTTTACGCAGAATATTTAATTTGTCATAATTACATTTAGTTAACATATTACACTTATAAATTGTTAGCTTGATTTACTTTTAATTTTTACGCTTTTTTATATACCATTAAACAGTTCAAGTTTTTACTTTTTATAGAGTGCCTGCTTTTTACTGCAATTCGCGTCAACATATATATCGTGATTATGATTTACCTAAGAAGATAAGAATATTTTACTTTTTTTTACGGTATTATATATTTTAAATTTTTATATGTGAATAAAAGAATTATATATAATATTATGATCAAGAATTATGAGTTTATATTAGTGGAATAAAAAATGGAAATGGAAAGTAAAACAGAATATTCCAAAATTTATAAAACTGCATGAGGAGGAACGGATAGAAATGTTTTCCTTCAATGATAATATTTCTTTTTTTTTTTTTTTTTTTAATAAACATAGGAAATAACTATTATGCTTTATTTATGCATATTCTTCACTTTGCTATTTTATATGGACATAATTATTGTATGATACCCTATTTCACAAATTGCAGCTTAGGGATATCAATATAGAATAATTATATGTTCCTACTATTTGTTGAATAGTTCCTATTATTAGTATGAATATGTTAAATATTTACTTGGAATATAAAACTTAATACTACAATGGCTATTTGAAGCCTATTCTTTTTTTATATTAAATAACAGAATTGGAGTATATAAAATTTATTAAAGGTGGTCGCTTGCAATATGTACATGAGTAATTCCTCTCAGTTCTATCCATTGTGACTATAGCAATAAATTCATATTGTCAATGTATTTCGATACTGTTTTACGCTTATTGCTTTAACATTTCAACATGTTAATATTTCTTATATTTTATACTAATTAGAGAAGGCGTAAGTAGAACATATATTTATAGGGATTCGCATCATTAGTGAAATTCAAATAATTTTTAAAGAATTATTTTATTATTATCGACTACTCTAAAATGTTCTGTTAAATATATATAAGAAACACATTAGGTGTTAATGTTCATATAGTGCTATATCAAATGTATATATGTTCTACATTTATTTAAGTTATTCACTGCTTAGATGATAGAATAGTTAAGGAACGATATATATATATATATATATATGTATGTATATTAAAGCATTCAAAATGAAAGCTATATAATAGGTATATACAAACTGAATAATTTAAATATATTTTTTATTTATTTAAATATTATTAATTAATTTTTGATTAAATACTGGAAAGCATATTTTTTATATACTGCTAAGAACTGTGCTATTCTTTTGATACTTCACTAATAGTAGCATTAAATACGTTGAATATTTCATGCAATTTGCCATGATTATCCAATTAGCAACAATAAAAGCCTTATTTTGTTAATAATATGTGTTAGTTTTTTTATTGTATAAGGAGTATCCTTATTTTTTTTTAAATTAATTTTTGGATTGAGTTATTTCTTTACCTTTTTTTAGTGAATGTAATGTATATATTTTAGCATCGTCTAAATAAACGTATTAGAGTATTCTAATTATGCGAATGATTAAAGAAATATTAGTTAATCATTTTTCAAGTGTGCTGATTTCTCTATTTATCCTTATATACAGAATTTTTCATTCGAGTGTTGCATACACAAAAAATTAGTTAATTAATAAGCATAATGTAATATATCCCCTGGACTGTTTATCAATTTGCTTGTCCAATATTCTATAGAATTTTAAATTTAGGATAATAGTATATATATATATATGCATTTTAAATTAATACTTTTTTGTGGATAAATATTTTACAAGATATGTATGGATGTCTATTGTGCCCTTTGTATTCCCTCTATGGTATTAATAAGGAAAATACGTTATATATATTATTAGTGATATTCTAAAATTTTAAAAGTTAATAAACTAATAAATTTAACACTTTTGTGATAATTTATATGTTTTATGATTATATATAATGTAATAGTACGAGTCTTTTTATCATCATATCTATTATGTATTTACAAAATGTTATTACTCCGATTAAACTTTGAAAAAATATTTCTTAAACCTCTAACGAACTACTAAAAATTTCGCAATAGGTGAAAAGGTGAACTAAAATAATATAAACAAAAAAATATTTAATAAAAATAATAATTTAATATCTATCTATATTTTCTCTTTAAACCATTAAAAAAAAAATAAATGTTTGTTAAAAGGACGTTTATATAAATAAGTTCTATAACACATTATTAATAAACTTATTTATATAATAAATATTAAATATTTCCTTATATAATATATATGTATCAATACAACAATATACATTCACATTTAATTGTTAAACGAAAAATGTAATACATCCTTTTTTAATATAAATCTAATTAAACATTTATCTAAATATATCAACATATAAACATATTAGATTAGAAAGAGATCAAATAAAAAGAAATCTTATTATAGTTAAAATATAAATCACCACAAAATGTTGATAAAATTGTATAGATAATCTTTTTATATAGTTATAATAACGTACAAAAACATATACTTATACAAATTTACTAAAATACATTAATATACCCGAAGCCATTATTTACATTAAAGCTCAAACTATAATTTAAACTACAAATAGAAATATATTAAAACATTCTAATTCACAAAAAAACTAAGAGAGAATTTTTTTAACTTGTTCATCAAAAATTCCCTTATCTGTATGTTCATATATAAGAATTAAACAATTATTGATATGTTTATTATATATATTTATATATATTGTAATTATTAGTTTACATTGATTATTTTATTACAGAAAAAAGTATGTAACTCATTATTAATTTTATCTTTGTCTGAACTTTATTCTTTCATATTTTTTAACTTTTCTATGATAATAAACAACCCTTGATATAAAGGTTATGCCTAATATTAAAAACGGTAAGCCATATATTAGGATTCTAAATAATCTTCCTAATACATGCAATTCACTAATTTTTTTAGACGTTTCTCCAATGGTTGTCCAAAACCATTCTGCTCCTTTTAGCGACTCATATACTGTTTTCAACAACCCTTTTTCTCCTGATTCTTTTAAAATTTTAAAAAATCCAATTGCATCCCACAACCCTTTTTCATCTACCAAACCCCACGATAAATCTACTATGGGCAGTAATAATAACAAAAAGAACATTAATAAAGGTAAAACAAATAGCAGTACGCTTTTTTTACGTATTATTTTTCTGTAAAACTTATTATTAATTGTCTTGTTGTTTTTAAGAAAATCCATATAATCCATTTCTTTGAATATTTTTTTTTCAAAGTAGGAATAATTTTTTGTTTCAAACATACACTTGTTTTTTTTCATATATGATTTACAGTTTCCTTTAAATTCTGATGGACTTCCATTTGAATGTTTTCTTTTTCCAGTGTACCCTTCCATACGATTAGATATATCTTTTCTTTTCGTCATTCCGTTATTTGTCATTTCCTCTTTTAAACCTAAGGCATTTGAATATTTATCCTGTTTATATTTTGACAGTATACGATATGCTTTTCCATGTATTTTTCTACTATAATTGCAATTTTCATCCAAATATTTATTAAATGTACTCTAAAAAATCCCGAAAAAAAATGAATATCGAACAAATAAATAATCGCACACTAAAATAAGTACTAACAAAAATAAAACACAAAAAATAAGAATAACACAAATATATTTAAATAATAATATCATACCATATAAATGTAAATATAACATATCCAACTTAAAAGGATAAACTTAGGATTTTTAATAAATAACAGTGACTTTATTTTTTTTTCCATTATATAGAACTTTAATATAGAAATACACTAAGTAAGGATATAATCAACAAAATATGGTAATCTTTTAAAAATGAAATATACAATTACTTCTTATTTAATCTGTTTTTTATATTTTTTAGTAAAAACATAATGAAAACTATGTAACTACAATTTTTTTTACAACTGAGATAATCAAATGTAAATTTAAATGTATTTTATAAATTTTTTATCTTAACTATATGTACGTAAAAATAAAATTAATTAAAATGAAGTGATTTAAATTAATTAATAAATATACAAAATATGTAAATTATTTATTTATTACAGTATATTAAGTAAATATTTATTAATTATTTTCAATACAAAATAAAAAACAATATATTTTAATTCTTAATATATCGAAATATTGAGTATATAGAGAACGTAGAGAATATAAATAATGCTTTGCTCTATATTTAAGAGAAATATTACTGTTTTTATTGATACTTTTCTATTAACATTTTTAACATAAGAATTATATTTTGGGAAAACTTGTTATACCTATTAAATTATTAATTATTATAACAATATAATAATAGTAGTGACAAATGAAGAAAACTATAATATGTACGACCTTTTCTATCATATTTTTGATAGCTGATACATTAGTTAATACATAAATTTATGCATTTATTTTATGGACAATAATATATTTTAAAATTAAAATATACAACATGGGAACTAATCCACAAAAAATACTTACTTTAAACGCAAATAAGAATTTATATTTTATCGCTACTATATAATTTTTATATAGAATAATTTTTAATTATATATTATTTATATTAACATTTCTAAGTGCAAATTTTGTAAATTTAACGATATTATTAAATTTTTTATTTTTTAACATATATATATATTTTAGTAGTAATATAAAAAAAAAAAAAAAAAAAAAACTATAAAGTAACACCTATATAAAATATACTAAATCCTAATAACGTTGGTTCACTAATATATTTGCATAATAATATTTGGAATAAAAATAAATTTTTATTTTTGTTACTAATTTATTTTGTAATAAATATTAAATTAATTCGTATATCATATTATTAAATACACTGTTATGCAAGTGTAATCAAAATATAATAAATGTATTTTTTCTTTGATTGGTAAAACTTCATAATAAGCAAATTAATTGTCTACCATGTATATAACCATTACAAATTAAAATTGAATTATCAATTTTTGAATATATAGTACTAATAACTTGAACCTGAACCAACAAGAGTTAAATACAAGCTTATGTCATATAAAGAAAAGAATGTAACTTCATAACATATCATAACGTTTAATATTTATTAAGATAAAAATATATAATTAAAAAACTTTAAAGGTTGTATTAACAAGGTTGTTAATTTTGCTAAGTATATATATTAAAAATAATGATATTAAGGTATCAATGTCCAATTATATTTTTTTAAGAAAGCTGAAATACTTAAGGTGTTTCATGTTCTAATTTATACATATTCAAAAATATTTAGCATGTGATTAATAAATCTAATAATTATCTAAGTGGGACTTTCAATATGAACTTATAGTAGAGCTAATTTAAAAAAAATTAGAGACTAATAATGTTAAAATTCCATAAATAAATCTCTTACAAAACAGTATAATATATCTTTATTTATAAGATAGAGATTTATATTTAAATTATAATATATTAGAGGTTATAGCATTGTCAAAACCTCTATAACAATTTTATGATGTAATTATATATGTAATGTTCATACTATTAAAAACTTATATTATTTAAAAGTTAATTAAATTTTTAAAAAAATTCCTATACATTAATATAATATATATATATATTTTTCACATAACCACATTTCTATTACTGTTGACATAAAAACAAAAATAAAAAAATAGTCATAATAAAAAAAATGAATAAATAGTTGTCTATATAAAATGATATTATAGAAGAAAATGTATTTATTCATAAAATTTACTTAATTATTATTTAGTAATTAATTAATTTTCATTATAAAAATATTATTAATTCTTAATAAGATATATGTTATATTAGACAGAATAAAATAAGTGACGGTTGCATGATATGCTTTAATGTCAACTTAATATTATTTCAGAAAATTTATTCTACAAATACAGTCAAAAACGAAAAAGTGTATTATATAAATATTATTATTTATTCTTTTTTTTTTAAATTCAGATATCTATGTAACGTTTATAAAACATATTTATATACGATAAATATGTGCGTTAAAGAATAAAATTATATATGAGCACTATTTCATTTATTCAGTTATAAAACTTTATGAATTCTAAAATGGATAATATTTTATTAATAATTCATTCATAACAGTAAAATATATTTTTATATTTTGGTAATCTTCTACTTAAACTATAAAAAAAATATAAAAAATTAATAAATACATTCACATATTAAATAAGTTATAAAATATATATTTCTGAAATAATCCATTTTCTTCTATTATTTTTTAAGTATACGTTTAAATAATAAATACATATGAACAAAAAAAAAGCACAAGTATTTAATTTTATTATGAGATGATCAGTATGATATTCTAAAACTGAAAATACGAAGTAATAAGCTCCTTTAAAAGATTCTCCAATTATAATCTAACAACAATATAAACATAGAAAATTCAAAATAATTTTATCATTGTTACAATTGAAAATTTTCTAATTACAGGACTGAAGCTTTAGTTAATCTAAATTTTTTATATATTAAATTAAATAACCACATATACATTAAAATAAACATATACAAAAAATTTTTATTCATATATTTTTTTCATAATAAATCATATATTTTATTATGAGGTTTGAGTAATATTTATATCACATTTTTATAAAGTAAAAAATGTATATAAATATCCTAAAATGTTGTATTAAATTACTGTAAATAAATACATTTTTATGTGAAAATATATAAAGAAGAAAAATGTTATATATATCTATATATTTTCTTATATAATTTTTTAGATCAATATATATTAACATTTTTCCTGGTTTGTACAATGTATTTATATACATGCAACAGAGGACATTCTTTAGAACATAATTTCTTAAAGCAAATAGTACATATTCACTGGTTACATAGAAAGAAAAATTTCTGAAAACTATATATTCATTATTAATAGGATGTAAATTTTTTTTCTGCTATATTATTTGTATATTTTTTGAATTTTATCAGTATATATGTAACCACTGGAATACTTAAAATAAATATTAACAATTCAGTTATCTTTATATCTGAAGATATATACAAAATATAATCATACACATTATCAGGTAACGATCACTAAGACAAATAGAAATATAATTTTCTAAAATAAACAAAGCAAAGATGAATAAAAAAAGTATTACATGTAGAACAAATATCAAAAGTATACTCATACATCCTAAAAGTATTAAACTTTTTTTCTTTGTAGTATCATTACATTTTCTGTATTAATATATAGAACTAAATCTCATATATAATAAATTTCTTAATAAATTATATTTCGTTCCAAATGGATTATACATAATTATGTGGATTTCTTGACTAATATTTTAGACATAGCTCTTGAATTGTCTTTATACTTAGGTTCATATTCCGATGTACAAATGTCTTTACTTTCTGAATCATCACACACATTTTTTGGTAACTTATCTTTAAATACTATATTTTTATTTTCGTTTCATATTCTGAAAATATCCAATCAAACATATAATACAATCTGTTAATTGTGTTGTTCTTATTTTATAAACAATTACGGAAAATACCTAGAAAGGAAAAAACATGTTTTAATTATTTATAATAAAATAAATTTATAAGCACATAAACAAATTATTATATAAATATATATATAACAATAAACAACAAAGCTTAGAAAAAAAATTTTCTGAGACGTAACAATTTTACTACTGTATTGATATAAGCACATGTCAAATAAAAAGAACAAATGAGATAGATTTAATTAAAATAAAATATTTTTTATTTTCATTCATGATGCAAATATTTCAGGTTATAATACTTTTGAATAGATACAAAGTTACTTAATACTCAATACGTTCTAATTAAGGTCTAGTATTACATAGAATAATATATTATCATTTTTTCCTTTTAACAAAGAATTAAATTCCTTATATAAAATACAAATATAAAGAATAATATATAATAGATAATTTTAAAAAATTTTTCGTACATATAACCAATAATATATTATTTATAAAAAAATTAGCATTAATTAAAATAAATTTTACTGGAACTTTTTTTGTTAAATAAATTCTCAGGCTATATATGTATATTAATTATCTATTAAAATTATTTAAAATATTTACTATTAATAATTTTGACGAAGAGAATATCATCATATTACTTCTTTCCATTTTAAACTTTTATAATTCATATTTAAAAAATAAAATATATATCCTGTATGGGAATATTATCATATTTTAGTATTATAGCTACGGTGTTTGCTCTTTGTAACCAATAAATAAATGTAATTTCGGGTACTTATTGTACTTTTTAAATTTTAATTTATAATTAAAAACACAAAATTTTGTATTAAATATAACATTATGAAAAGATAAAAAAAAAAAAAAAAAAAACAATAAAAATTTTTATCGAACAAAATTTAGGCTAACACAAGGAATATACCTAAGATATGTCGAAATTTATATGAACCTTTTTTTTAAAAAGTTCATTCTTGGATTAAATACTCTTAAAAATTTCTTTTATTTCAAAAAGAAAAATTAAAATTAACATCTCTATAACATAGTAACAAATTATAATAAAAATAACATTAGAATTATTATATAATTTAAATATATATATTTTATTTTTAACTAATAGTATAATATTTAAATTCAAGAATTCACTTATTTTCCTTTATTATTATTTTTTTTTAAATATAATAAATTTATGTGTTTCTTAAAAATGTAAATAATAATAAATAAAAAAGATAGTAAAAGTAAATTTAATAAAAGAAAATGCTTCGTCATTTTGATCAATCAAAAAATATTTAGATAAAATTATATTTTAAAATAGTGTGGTATGATAATACGTAATAAAATTATGGAAAAAATGTTATATTAAATATTTACCTTAAAATATTATAAATGAGAGAAGGTTATATTAATTTTTTAATCATATATGTGCAAATGCTACCGATATTCTAATAATAAATAAAAAATTCTATTCATTGAATGAAAAAGAAATAATTTAGGTGTTTTATAAAATAATATTTATAAAAGAAAAAATATTCATATACTAGTATGTTTATTTGTTCTTATTTATTTCACCTAAATACTGGATATTATTATGAATAGATTATATAATAAATATATTACTTTGAAAAAATAAATAATAAGTACTTATTCATTTAACTAAACTTTTTGCACTTTTAAGAATAAGTTAATTAAAAGAAAAAAAAAGTAACTTTGTGAAATATGTAAATACCACAATAACCATCATTATAAAGTATATCTTCTAAAAACTGTCTAAAATTATAATATGTATATATATAATTATTACAAATATATTTTAACATAGACATTTAAGAAATTTTTATGAAAACTTATTAAATCAACAATTAAAAAACTATAATAAAAAATTACCTATTCATTCATATATTGGTAATTAATAGATGTATTGAAAATTAGGAATATCTTTAATATTTACATAATAGTACTTTAAATAATTCCAGTACATATAATATATTTCTGATAAATGAAATGAACCCTAATTCTAAATATTAAATATTCACTTATAAATTATATACAAAAAAAGAGTAATTTATGTTTACTCTATTTAAAAAATAAGTGTTATGAATATTAATATATCAATAATTGTCAATTACAACTATATATATTTATTCATTTTTAGAATAGTATTAATATTTTAATTTATAAATTTATAGGAAAAAATAGAAAATAACACAAATATATAATTATTTATTTACACATAATATCATGACAGTAGAATTGTATCCATTCATTTTTATTATTCGCGTTGAAAACTTTTTTTTTCATATATATAAAGAACATTTCTTAATTTACTAATAATAAATATAATAATTAAACATATTACATAATAATAACTAATTAAAATTAACCCATTATTATAATCCTTTATTATCTTAATTTATAAAAATAATTTATGGTATATTTATTTATAAATATTTGATATAATACATATTTAAGTAATTTTGCAAGTACAAAGTACGCACACACATAGAAACAATAATAGTATGGCAACTTTTTTTTATTCATAATTTAATTTCAAAGAATTACAAACCAAAAATTATTAAAAAAATATATATAACCAATATCTAATAAAGATATTATTTTATAATATATTTATATTTTACCTTTTAAAACATGAAATAGTTCTAAACATTTATTAAAGAGCTACGTACTATAAATATACTTATTTCATGTTATAAAAAATCTTTAAAAGAATATGTTTTATGCTTATATATAAGTAATAAGTAAATACATATATATATATATATTAATGCAACCAAATGTTTTCCCTTTGTTCTATTAAAAAAAATGGAGACATTATCATCCTTATTTCAAAACTAATAATAGTCTTATTAGAATTATACGAAATAACTAATCATTCTGTATTATAGAAACGTAAAAAATTCAAACAAACACGTTTTCTTTTCTAATACAGATTATATCACATCTATAAAATCACATAAAATAAGCTATTATATATTAATTTGAACCTAAAAATATGCACTGTTCATAATAATCTATCTAAATATACAGTTATACACACCCTCGGAATGATATTTAATTAAAATGGAGCAATACTATAAAATATATATTCAAAGGCACTAAAACATTCAAATCCTTAAAAATACTAATAGAACATTTATTTTCTCTTGTTTATCAAAAATTATAGATATGTATAAGTACATTTATGTAATTTAATGAATTATACATATGTTTATTAAGTAAATAAATATATAGCATTAATTTATTCATATTATTCCGTACTCTATAAAAAAAAATATATCTTTTATCCATTCAAAACTTTCTTCTTTAAAATTCTTTTATGTTTAATAAGTTTTATATAAATAAAAGATAACCATATTATGAATATGACAATTTATATATCATATAATACAAGAAATAAAGTAAAATCATAATGTTGGTCTTGTCCAGCAGTTATTTTTTGAAAAGTACCATATATTGCAGTTCCTAATGATACTAATAACACTCACAAAAATACTACAGTAGGTATAAACAATTTATGTCCTAATATTTTAAGTACTAATTTTTGGTAAACCTTATTTCTAATTGATGCATTTTTTTTTCTAATAAAATCTACGTAATCAAGATGCTTGAAAAAATTTCTTTCAATATGAGATAATTTTTCTTTTTTCCATATATTACTTTTTTTTTACCTTATATTGTTTTTTGAATTCTTCATATAATGAACTTCATCTTGATTTTGCGTTTGTTTGTTTGTTCCCATTTCTGTTGTTGGATATAACTTTTGCTTAATACTAATCACAGTTAGGTGTATGTTGTTGTGGTTCTATAAAATTTAAAACAGCTTTTTCTTCACATTCTTCGATTAATCGATAATTTCTTAAATGTAATTTTTTATTATACCTATGCTCTCTCACCCGTATATTAAAAGTAATTTAATAAAAAAAATTAAATATTTATTATTGAAAAGATAGTATAATTTCCTTCTAGACAATGATATTAATAAGACAATGCTTTGCAAATATAAAAAATATAACTTTCCTTTAAAAACAATTTTTTACCTCTTCAATGTAAAATTGACTTATCGAAGTTAAAAGGATAAACTTAGCAATTTTAATAAAAAGGTATGATGTAATTTTGTGTTCTATGATATGTAATTTTAAAATTGTATTATATTCAGCAGAAAGACAACAATACTATAATATTTTTTAAATTATATGGGATACTATATTTATTTATAAAATCATAATATAATATATAAACTAAATTGATTTTTACGACAGATACAAAATATACAAACTTTAAAAATATATTATATTATTTTTATTTTAGCGTTATGTATAAAAAGTTAATTTTAATAAATATAATATAATTTGTATTCATTCATAAATATTTAAAATGTACAATTAAATTATTTAATATTGAACAGATATTATATAATTTTATTTTTATTTCATTTCAAAGTACAAAAGATAAATGTGATTACTTAATATTTATAAATATTCTAATGATACAAAATATAGAATATATAGAATGTATATTAAGTATACTTCTATAAAAAAAGATGTGATATAGAATATTAATGGAGTTTTCATATTAATAATTCTAGTTTTATAAATATTATATTTTCAAAAATCTTATTCTCAGTAAAATACTATTAGAACAATACAATAATAGTCATAACATATAAAAATAATACTATTTCGTTGAAATTTTAGTGCTTTAATGTTTACAGTGCTCCATTAGTTTCCGCGTATATAATATGCATTTTTTATGGTCCATAATACATTTAAATAATCTAATATATAAAATTCTACATAATGTAAAAAATAATATGTATTTCAATGGTATGTAAAGACTAATTCAATATTTTTGTAAAATAAATTTTGAAAGTTATAATTGTAATTATCCTAATCTATACAACATTTTCTAAATGAAAATTTTTATATAAATATTTTTTAATTTTTTAGTTTTTTAATTAAATACATATATTTAGAAGAAATATAAATATAATAAAAAGAAAAAAAAATCAGTAATGTATTATTAATCTATTAGTTTAATATTTTCTATTCATATAAAATTAAAATAATAATTCCAGTTTTCGATCTTTTATAACGTAGTATACATTAATATGTACGACATTATTTTAATCGTTATTATGTGAAAAATAAATAAAGTATTTTTTTTTTAACTTATCATTTTAATAACTTTTTTTTAATAAATACTTATAATTATTCAAACTTAAATAATTTATTAAATTTTTTTTTTTTTTTTACTAGTATTCCATTTTTAATGAAAAAAACTATATTAAAATTCATATTCTTAAATTTTATTCACAATAATGCCTTTTCAGAATAGATGTAAAGTTATAGAGGTACATGATTAATATAAATATTTTAAAATAATTCAATAACAAAAATTTATATAAAAAGCATAAATCGTTGATCCATTTATAACTAATATATGTCATATTCATTATCTAATGAACATATATGTTAACTATCTATCTCTTTGATATTTATATTAACAATTATATACTATTCTAAAAATATAACTTCTTGTAAATATATATCATATCGTAATAATAAATCATAATAGAAAGTTAATTATAATGTTATAGTGACTTTTATATTCACAAGCATTCACGTATTTATCATAATTAAAGACAAACAGATTC
Organism: Plasmodium brasilianum; assembly: GCF_023973825.1. Classification (NCBI taxonomy): domain Eukaryota; phylum Apicomplexa; class Aconoidasida; order Haemosporida; family Plasmodiidae; genus Plasmodium; species Plasmodium brasilianum. The sequence continues at coordinate 1,535,511 of NC_090118.1, read as the reverse complement.
CTATTAATTATAGTATTTGTAGTTAACTTTAATTCAAAAAGTTAAAAATGGAAAAATAAAATACAATAAAAAATAATATATATGTAATAATAACTTTACATAAATAATTATAGTTCTCTCACAACTATTAATAGTTATATTATAGTGCTACCCTTTTTTCAATAATTTCATTGCCCACACATTGAGAATTCGTTTTTAATTAGTATACATAACTTAAATTATGAAATAATAATTGTATAATAAATTAATGTGTATAAAAACTAAATGAATAAATTTTTTTTTTCTTGTATTATAAAATTCTTCTAATTAAGCATATGATTATTTCATATAATATTTATGCATATTTTTCAAATAATAATATAATCCTTTGTATTATTAGTAAATTTTAAACCAATTAATAAAAATATCCTATAGGAATTATATTTTTGATTGTAGTGAACTAATTTTTAAAAAAATGTTTAATTTTACTTATTAGGTTATAATGTAATATTGAAAAAAATAATAAAAAGTTTTTATAAATTATATTTAATTAAAATGTAATAAATTATTAAATGAAAGTTTACAAAAAAAAAGAAAATAAATAAAATATAAAAAAACTGTGCAAATAAAATAAATGTATATAATATATTTACCAGTTTAAAAGTACCAAAAAGCAAATATATGACACATACGTTAAATAAATACATAAATGATTTTTTTTTATCAAATAATTCAATTTATAAATATTTGTACGTATGTTAATGACAAACTACATTTTAATCTAAGCGACTTTTTAATAAATAATTACTTCATTAACATGTATTTTAATTATTATATTAAATTTCTTTTTAAGTATTTTTTAATGTTTTATATATTTTTTTACTATAACAGTATAATTTGAATTTTTTTTCTTTTTAACTTTGAGAGATATAAATATAAAAATATATTTATATAAATAATTTGTAATGGAACTTCAAATAAAACTTTATTTAAATTATATCAACAAATTAAAGTAATGCATCATTTTTTAAAGATAATTCTTTAAATTTTTGTGTATCATAATTATTTAATTTTTCTGTTTATATACTTATAAAAATAATTCTCTTAAATTTTTGTCCAATTATTTTTTTTAAATTATTGTATTCTATACATTTGTATTGTATCATAATAATAATTACCATGTTATAATAATAAAATATTTCAATAAGTCTTTTAATATTCATATTACCTTACGAGTATATTTAATGAATACCTTATGTAATATACCGATTATTATATACATAAGCACTGTTTTATATATATAAAAGCAATGTTCTCCAAATTCAAGAATATTTTTATCAAAAAATATTGTAAAATAAAAACATATAAACTAGGTTGAAAACTTAAAATATCTGTATATGGATAATAGTTTTATCCTTAACATAATTTGATAATTATGAATTGTCTTTTTATAAATATAATCTTTCAGTTATTATTCTATCAATTATTTCAAGATTATATTTAAGGGGTCGGGGACTTTTTAATTTATGTACTAATATATTATTTTTATATGAATTCAATAAATATAAAATTTCAAATTTGTTTTTATTTTAAATATAACTATAATATGTTTCTTATATTTAAAGCTTTAACAGATGATAAAATGAATATCTTATACGATATCATGAGTATAAATAAAATAAATAAAAATATTTTACCATTATATATTATTAACTCATGGTATACTATAGTCTTAAATTATTAGTAATCATCATAATCAAATATATTTTCTTACATATAAGAAATACTATTAGGATCTGCTAAAATTGTATTTATTTAAAAAATAAATTAAATGAAAAAAAAGTATTATAAAAAAATTCAATTATTAATGTTATTAAAAAATATACAAAAAAATACATACAAATAAATATAAAAAGTTATAAACCAAAACGTATATATTTTAATTATCTCTATTTTTTTCTTGTTTTTTTAAATTACAAATATTTATTAAAAATCTATATATAACTCAATTTTGTATGCTTTTTAATAACTTTAAACTAAATCATTTGATAGTGTGTAAAAAATTAAAGAAATGAAGTTCAATGTTCTATATTTACTACGCTAAATCTCCTTCTGTTGGAATTCCTATAAGTACGTTTTATGAATCTCCTTGGTAATCTTTGCGTATTTAATTCAGCGAAATTAGTTCTATATCTTTTTTTCCTTTTTCTATTTTTACCAACGTATGATCCAATGGGAGTAAACTAATTCACAAAACAATTATTTAAAACGTATGAAAGATAATTATATTACAATTATATCATTTTAAAATAATTTAAGTATAAATTGAAACATATAATGTATTTAAAATATAAAATGAAATTTAATATTTACTTTAAAATAAAGGAGAAAAACAAAAATTAATCCCACAACCAAAGAAATTGACACAGAAGTACGGAAAAAAGCGTTATTTAAAATATTAGATTCTTCATCTATTCCATAATATGTTTTTCCACCTGAAATAGAAGTAATAGAATATTTTTTATTTTTATTGCTAACAACACATATTCTTGAATATGTGCATAATGTTGACGATTTTTATTGTGCTGACTCTCTTGTTCTTTCCTTTTCCCTACCTATTTTTAAGTCTTTGGCACTCCATGAAACACCACTCCTCACCGTATAACCTCCACCATCTTTTTTTTTGGCCAAACCAACTTTATGCGCTTGTTCCATATATTTGCAAAGTCTAACCGTATCCTTGTTTGATGGATTACCAGAACATATAGGTTTTCCCTTACTAAATTTCCATTTAATTAATTTATCTACGCCTTCATAGTAATCTGACAATTTGTCTTTTCCATCTACATCGCTATGAACTATCTTGCTCTTATACATTCCTGTTTCAGGAACATTTTCTGAATCTGAACCAGATTTTGTTGTCTGAGTTTCTGAAGAATCTATACTATTATTCTGTGATTGTTCATGTATTTCATTTGTATCCCTATTTCTATCTCTCATTGCAGATGCTTGAACTAAGCCACATGATAAAATTTTTCCGTCATTCTTAATATGACAATTAGTAAAAAGAAATGTCTCCATAATATCAGATTCAGTATACTTAGGATCTGATATTTTTTCAATAATTTCAGACTCAGATTTATTTTTTAGTACATCACAACTTCTACCACCATTCTTTTCTAATTCAGATAAAAGCATACTTGGATTATATAAATTATCACATTTCAAAAAATAATGCGGACATACCAACATATTGTTTAAACAACATGTGGACTTTTTCGTTTTATATAAATCATTAATATTATTAAGATATTGTTTATATTTATGAACCTTTATATTATTACAAAATTCTTTAGTTTTTATACTTTCATAATTTGTAAAATAATCATATAAATATTTCTGTTCGATTTTGTCATTCAATTCATTTAAACTGTTTTTAATAAAATAATTACAATTATATATTCCATATGTTTCTCTAAGAGTAGAACGTAGATTAATAAAAATATCAGTAACATCTTTTATATAAACTTCTTTTGAATTTGATTTAAACAAATTTTTTATTTCCTTATATACCCAATATTTGAAATGTGAACAACGCTCATCATTTTTTTTTGAAGTACCCATTTCATATAATGATTTAAAATTGCGTTCAACTTTTTTACAAAGTTTAAAACAAGCACCTTTGTCAACACATTTTATATAGTCCCCTTCTTTACAAATACTGTTACTAACATAATTGTTCTCGGAATTAAATTCTTCATATAGCTCATTTGAAGGTAACTTTTGTAAAATTTCATCCTGTAAAATTAATAAATAACTTGAATAATGTGAATATTTAAATACTTATAAAGAATGACTCATTTTGTTTTATGTGAAAAAATTATTAAAATAAAACCTCATATATTATTATTTATATAAAAAATGTATATATACATAAACTTTTTCTGTTTCCATATCTGTAATTTCCTTTCAAATTTTCGGCGTAAATACTAAATAAAATAATTAAAATTGTGCTTATATAAATATTTATGTATAAATATTAGCAACATATGTAAAAATGATATTTTTTTTGAACTTCACTTAACTATAATTTACAAATATATATTATTTCTTATTGAAAAATATCACCTAAATTATGTAATAGAATGCATTATAATTATATTATTTTTATTATATTCATGTTGTTAAATAAAATATAAATAAATTTAAACTTATTTCAATGCAATAGTAAACTGAAAAAAATAAGGAATATAGTATAGTACAACTTCAATTTATATATATTTATATGTATATAGAATCTTTTTAATCGCATTTTTTTAACAGTATATAACATATTTTTTATACAAACTAAAAAACTGTAATGCTGTGTAATATACCATATTTGCATGTAATTTATTTCGTATAAATATATTTGTCCCTGACTAGGTACATAATAAAATTATGAAATTTCCTTTTCTTTCAAATAACTATCCCATTATTAATTCATAATAATTACATTAAAGCCAGATAATTTTTCATATTATAAGGGAAAAAATAATATATACATTCACCATCATAATTAACCAAGTGAATATTACAAAAATTAAAAATATGTAAATAGGAAAGGAATATAACAAAAAAGATAAAAAGATTTAACATAAATAAATCGTTTCTCATATGAATGAATAATGCATATATTATATTAATAATTTCATCATTATTTGAGAATCCTATTTAAATTGATACAAATTTGTCGTCTCTCCCAGTTTTCACTTTAAGTAGGAAGTAATTATTTTATTTATTATGGCATATTTTTAATTTTCATAATGAAAATCTTGATTCGTATCGATGTATTCTTATGTAAATGAAACAAGAAGTATTATTTTTTTTAAAACTTTTAAAAAAAAAAAACAAAAATTTTAATTCTCTTAAGAATAAGAATAATCATATTTTTATTTATTCATTATAATGAAAATATTATTCTTTAATATTTAACTAAAAATATTTTAATATTACGTGAATACTAAACATTAAATTTGGAATCTTAATTTACGTTATTTAGTTAATTTTTCATAGTTTCTAAAAGTATAGAAATATAACATTATTATTTTAAAACATTAATGTGTTTTTTAGTAGTTCCAGTGTCTTTTATACATTTGAATGATAAATGAATTAAAAGGAAATTCTTTATATCAATAAATTAATAAAATATTAAAGAATATTTTATTAAGATTCATAGTATATGCCTTTGAGATAAGACATTTTTAAATATGAATACATAAAAATATGGTAATTTCAAAATAAAGCTATTATTATGTTTAATAGAAATATTATACTTATATAAGATGAAACAATTAGTACGATTCATATACATTATATATTTGTGGAAGAGATATATTTTCTCTTTGCAAATTATTCTTAAAAAAAAAGAAATATGTTATTTTATTTTTTATTTTTTTTTTATGCTTATTTTACTGATACATATACTATTCTTTTTTTTATTCAAAAAAATATAATGTTTTATTTTGTTTTTTGATTATTTATTGCTTCCATATTGTAAATAAATATAAATACATAATTTTTTAATGAATTTTATATAAATTAAAATGTTTAAAAATTAATACATAATTATACCAAAAATAAAAAAAATAATAATAATAAATATACCCTAAAAGAATATTTATGTTTTAATTTCCATTTATTTTATTTACATATTATGTTTTATTTTTTCTTTAAAATGTCGAGTTAATAATTATGCCGAATGAGCGTCTTACTATTGTCTTTCACGAATTTATAAGAATTTAAATAATAATACTATATTGTACATCAAATAATTCTATAAAATAATTTAATTTTTTTGATTGATATATATTTTCTTAAATTATCCTTTAAATTTTTTTTTTATTTTGTAAGTTTATTTACTTTATCTTATGGGAATGATCATAATTAACTTTTCATAAATTATATTTATAATAATTAATAATAATGTTCATTGTAGAATAATTATTATATATATAATAATTTTATAATATTCATTTATTTTTATTTTTTCACTTTAAATAAGTTTTACTTCAGTAAATGAAACGAACAAAACTAATTAATTAATATTTAATTTAAGTTTTACATATACTTTTTTTTTAGTACGTTCTGAATTGAAGCATTCTCAGGTGAAAATTTATAATAATAATTTCTTTTTTCTCATAACTATTTTAGTTTTGATGAATTATTTTTAAAATTATTTATGTATTTTTTGTAACAACATCATATATTTCTTATATTAAAGATTAAAATATTATATTAATAAAGAAATTATTTTACTAAAGCACAAAATTTAATATAATTGCAAAAAATTCGAAATCTTCATATCATATATGCTCTATTATTACTTATGAACGTTTTTTCTGAAATATAACATTTTTAAAAAATAAAAGTATTTATTTTATTATCTTCATTTTATGTTCAATTTAAGTATATATATTAAAATATTTTTCAGATGAAAAATATTATAATATATTTTTTGATAACAATAGAAATAACAGTGATATTTAAAGATTAATAAATATAACATTAATTATAAGTTGTGAAATAGAATATTGTTGATATATCATTCAAAGAAATATAAAATATATATATACTTATATTATAAATGTAATAAAATATTTTAAATGATACGTAAATTATATACTTACGAAATTTTAATGTATAATTCATTTTAATAGATTATTAAAACGTAAATAAAATTTCTATCATATGCAACTATTTTTCTCAATTTATATTACACTCCATAGTAATTATGTTCTTATGATTATACTTTTATATATTAGGTGCACAAATTTGTATAATCACCTAAGTACGTAACTAGTTTTAAATTACAGGTAAAAATCAATAAATACGCATATCCTAGAAGTCATTTAATGAATTACACCTTTTATTAGCATAAAAAATGGTAGATAATGAAAACAATGCATTACCTTAATGTGAAAATATATTTCATTTAAAAATTACATTAATGAAATGAGGGAATTTTATTAAAATAATCTACTTATCCCATAAAACAGCTCCTTCATTCCTAAACATCATATAGGCTTGTTTAAAATTCTTTCTTATATATATATCTACATGTTGAATATAAGCAAATAAAATATTTACAGATAACTTTATATTACATAATTCTGTCAAAGTGTGCAAAAAATTATGATCATATGATTTTAATCAGTTGAATATATATACAAATAAAATAACATTGAAAATTAAAGATATAACAACTTTTAATAAAATATATTATATTCATATATTTAATCTAATCCTATACTAAAAAATATATATTCTATCTTATTTTGTTAGTTATAATTCAATTTCAAATTATTCATTAGATGTTTAATGTATAATTTTGTGCACATTAATCATAATAATGTAGCATATATATTATAATTATTAGCTACCTGAAAATAAAATAATTTGTATAGATATATTATATACAAACGTAAAGAGTAAAATTTATCACTATTGTATAAAATTTATTAATTTTTCATTTTTTAGAATATCCTAAATACAAAATATTTTTCTTTCAATACAATAGAAGGAACATGTAGACAATAATAGACATCCATAAATAATTCATTAAATATTTATTTTAATGCTAGTTACATTTTAAATTTATTCATGTATTATTACATAAAATTCCGAATCCAATATATTATAAAATAAAAAAATTAAAATTAACCGAAGGAAAATATTTCAAGATTGTTACTAATTAGCTTATCCATTTAATATATATATTAGGAAATATAAGAATTTAGTATATTTGTAAAAATTAATAAAAACCTAAAACTTATTAAAAATAGTTAAAATCATTATAATACATAAATAATTCTTGTAACTCGCATTAGCTAATATCTTTGTTTAGTAGATAATAAAACAAGTGTCCTTCCACTATTGTAATAAGTTTATGAAGTAATAAGACCAATAAAAAAAATTTTAAAAGAAAACTAAAAAAAATTATATAAAAAAACAAAATAAGTAATATATGTTATTGGTAAATTAATTCTTTTACTGTTTCTAATTTGATAGTTTTGTTAAATTCAATGGATTAAATTATTCATTATATCTGATGTAATTATTAGTAAAATAAGAAAATCGTAGCACACATAATGTTAATAAATGATATATAAACATTCTATTATTTAGTTCTAAATATATAATTTATATAAATAAATACGACAATATATCTATTAATATCTTCTTAACTATTGTCCAATAAATTTATGTATTAATTATATTAAAAATAAACTAATTATATAGATTATTTAAATATAAATTTTCAATTAATTAAACATTGCCGTAAATTGCGAAACACTCAGTAAATAGTACAATTGTGTACAAAAATAATATAACAGTTGATTTAAAAAAATAATTATGATGATTTAAAATCTATAAGTTTCTAAGCAGTTATAAACAATCCTTAATTAAGTACATTGTTTCATTTTATGTACTTATAATTTCACATGTAGCTTGTAAAAAATTATGTCATTTAAATATATTTATACTTTTATTATCTTTTATAAAATATTTCGCAAAAAATATATTTTATTGAATAAATATTTACATTCTTTTTTTTGTGAAAACAAAATTTATATACTCATCACTGTGGTAACAATTATTCATATACATACAATGAATACAAGAAATGCCACATTTATTGTAAACATGATCATATTAATACATACTCTTAAATAACCTCAAAAAATCATCATTTTAAACTTGACAAAAAAAAAAAATGATTATTCAAACAGAAAATAAAACCACTAACATTATGCGAATTATTGCATTATATATTAATTTCAATGTATATTATATATATTATTCATAAAATCTACTTTAACACAAAGATGTATTTATACAGGCAAAATATTTAGTTAAGCTGAAGTAATTCCTTAAAATGAAAATTGAAAATTATTTAAAGGTTCAGAAATTTAAATTAACAAAAGAACTAACAACATATATTTTTTTTGTTCTCTCATAAAAAAAATAGTATACATAAGTACATTTATAAAGTAAATGTGGTTATCATTATGGTTATAATGTATATCCTTAAAGTTATGTCCATATTTGTTAAATTTATCTCTACATAAAAACACTTGTTACTTTTTATTTATTTTTTTTCTAAACTTAATATTTTCATATTTTATAACTTTTTTATAGTAGTATACCATAACTATTATAAATATTATAACAAATATGAAGAATGGTAAGCAATAAAACAAAATTATTGATAGAGGTATTGCTTTAGATGCCCCCCATTCTCCTATGTTCAATAATGTAATCAAACCACCCTCTACATCAATAGTGGATATTCCCCCTACAGTTCTATTTGTGGTGTTTAACAAGCCTAATAAACCCAACAATCCATCTTTTCTAATATTCTCTAATGAAAGATCTAATATTGGTAGTATCAATATTAACAAAAATAACAAAAGTAAAGAAATTCGTATTCTGCTTTTTTTACGTGATAGATTTTTGTATTCCTTATCTTCAATTATCTTGACATTTTTAAGATAATCTTTATAATCAAGTTCTTTAAATATTTTTTTTTCAATATCACAATATTTTTCTGTTTTAGATATACCATATTTGTTTTTCTTAGCATTTTTTCCGTATTCCTCAATATATAATGAACTTCTATATGAATAATTATATTTTCCATCCGTTCCTTTTTTATTATTAGATATACATTGTTTTTCTTTCATTACTTTATGTGGCATTTCATCTTTAAAATTTGCAATATATGAATCCTTTTCCCTTTTATATTTTGCCAAAAATCGATAATATAATGTATTTAATTTTCCACAGCTTTTGTGTCTTTTATCCAAATTTTTATTTAAAGGGTTCTAAAAAAAAGAGAAAATGTAAATATTCTACTTTTAATAGAAAAATATTCTCATTATAAGAAAATCCATTAATAAATATAGACAATTTACATATAAATAACAGAAATAGTTTTTAATAACCTTATCATACCATGTCATGGTTAATGTGACATATCCAAGGTAAAAGTATAAACACTGAAATTTTAATGAATAAAAACATAATTTTATATTCCATCTTATAGTTTTCTAAGGTTATAATATATTCGGAAAGAATTATATTTATAATTGAGTATTATATATTTAATGAAAAATCGTACTACATATATTTTTTTAATTTTTTTTTATTATTTCTTTGTAGATATATAATAATACATATATAACTAAAATGCATTTTACAATGTGGATCAATATAAAACACCTTTAAATATATAATATAAATGATTCATATTTAAGTTATTAATAATAAAATGACTTTAAATAAAATACTATAATTTTCAGTCATTCATAAATATTCAAAATTTATACGTTAATTGCTTAATGTAGCAGAATAATTACAAGTTACTTTTACATTAATTAATCAAATTAAAAAAGAATATATATGATATATTAATATTTCGTAATATTTATTTAATTTACTACATAAAACGTATAGAACATAGATTAATTGCAATATTTAATATATTAGGATAGTAATATAAAATTTTATTGATGTTTACTTATAAATAATTCTAATTTCTAAATCATTACTTTTTGAAAGAACGAGTTATTTATTTTATAAAATATTAATTATTATAACCCTACAATAACTTTAATAATTAATGCAGCATCCACTAAAGTGTACAACTTTTTTTGTTTTGCGAAATATAACATACTTTTTAATTGTCAGATAAATAGGAAATTTACTTTATGGTTTACAATATATTAAGAAAGTTCAATATATAAGGTACTATTCAATCTATAAAAAATTATATATATTTTGAAATAAAATAAAAACATTCTTTATTTTTGCATATTATTTTTAAAAAACTTCATAATTATATTTAATTTGTACCAATATTCCTATGCGGACATTTTTTAAATTAATCCCCTTGACGTTTTTTTTACCTACACATATATATTTGGAAAAATATTAATTTATTTGAAAAATAACAAACAGAAACACAGTAAAATAATTATTTAAAAGTTTCATAGAGTTAAAATAATTTTAAAAATTTCAAATAATATAAATTTACTCATGATATTAATATACATGTTATTTTATAAAAATTAGAAAAGAGAAAGAATAACAATATGATTTATTAAAATGTATTATATAGAAATTTTTCCACTAGCAATTTTAGTACTAATATATTGGTTTTTTCTTGGTCTTTTATATATATATTATATCAGGAAAATAATTTACAGATAAGGATTAAACAAAAAATACAAATAAATAAAAATTCTTTTTTTTTAATAATATCTGTAGAAAAAAGGATGTTGTGTTCATATATTTCTGATACATATGTAGTGTTAATCAGATAATGACAATTATAAAATTATTACATTCGCAAAAAATTACTGTAAAAATTTTAAATAAAATTTTATTTTCTTTTTGATTTAAAAAAATTATATTTTGCCAGCGAATAAATTAAGAAGTTAACAGAAAAAAAATATATAATATCAATACAATAAAAATATTTTGCCTTTTTAATTATGAATGAAACTAGGAGTGTTAATTTTTGAATTATAAATATAAATTTATTTTCATAATAACATGAACAAATAATAATTTTATATTAAAAAATCATAAAAAATATAGTTCAACATTCCCTACAGCTTAAGGGCAAATTAACATAAGAATTCGATAAAATAATAGTTATTGTTCTGCTATATTTTAATTTTAATGTACAAATATAAATTTTTCATTAAAACTTTCATATATACACAAATATATATGAGCAATAATATTTAATTAATTTCAAGAAATACATAAAATTGCAAACGAAAAAACTTTCAAAAACGTTCAAATTTACAAAAAGGAAATTATTTATTTTTTACATTTATGTATTAATATAACTATATATATGTAGATGCATATACAAAATTTAAACCATTATTTTAATATTTGATATGTTATTAAATATGTTGAAGATAGTAAATAACTTTAAAGGAACTTTTACAGAAATAAACATATTCTTTACCATTCATTAAACTCTTCCAAAAACTTAATTTTTTTACGTTTTATTACTTTTTTATAATAACAAAAAGTTCCTAGTATAAGTATCATACCCATTATTAAGATAGGTAAACAATACATTAGAATACTACCTGCTCTGTATGCTTTTTCCATATTATTTCCATAGCATATAGAGGACCAAAAAGTTCCTGAATCGCCTGAAGGAAGTGGAACTTGCGAACCGGATGATTTTCCATGTATTAATTGACATAATACAAATAATAAACTACCAATAGATTTAAAATCACCTAATGATAAATCTATTATAGGTATAATGAATAGCAATATGAACATTAATAAAAGTAAGCAAAGGTGTAATCTGTATTTTTTACGTTTTAAATTTTTGTAATCTTTATCATTAATTAACATCATTTTTTTAAAGAAACCTTTATCATTAATTCCATTCATTATTTTTTTTTCATAATGAGAATATGATCCATGAAGCAAGGTACATTTACTTTTCATAAGTTTCTTAATCAATTTTTCCTTAACTAATGAACTTTTATATAATTTTTCACTTTTTTCTTTGGCCCATTTTTCATTATCAACTGTAAATAAATTTTCGTTCTTTTTTCTTGTATTATATAGTATCTTTCCCTTTAAATTTCCAAAATTTGAATATATATTCTTTTCACAGTTTCCTAATAATCGATAAATTTGTGTATCTAAATTTCTACCAAAACCATAGTTTTTTCGTAAAAATTTGTTAATCTTGCTCTAAAAAAAAAAAAAAAAAATATAAATATATCTTATATAAATAGATAAATATCCCCGTTCTAAAAAAAAATAATTAAAAAAAATAAACAATAAAAATATGAATAATACAAATGTCTTCAGAATGTTTTATCATACCATATCACTGTAAAAATAACATATCCAATATAAAAGAAAAAACATAGGAATATTGGTAAAAAAGATAAACTTAATATTTTGTTCCATGTTATAGATTTGTAGTACTGTAATATATAAAATAAATGAAACATAACAATAAGTTATACTTTTCCAATCATAGAGAAATACCCCTTTTATTTTAATATGATTTCTTAGAAAATTAACATATGCAACATACGTCACTACTTAGTCAAAAAAAAAAAAAAAATATACAAAAAAGGATGCTGTAAAATTTTATAATTAATATTATTTATAAAAAATTATTTTTAAGAAAAATTTCACAATTTCAGTTAATTCACACATGAACACAATGTATAATTTAATTAAGTACTAGAGAAATTAAACAAATTTTTTTTATAATTTTTAGTTAGGAAATTTTGAATTTTTTTACAATATCCAACGTATAAAATATAGATATATGTTTTTATTTTATGTATTCCAAGAATAATTAATATTTTTAATGATTGATACTAATTATTCTAATAATATAAATATTACATTTTGGAAAATGTATTTATTATCAATAAACAAAATATTAGCTATTAGAGCAATGAAACAAAAATATAAATAAATAAAAAATATATATATATTTTGATAAATTATCCGTGATTTACTTATTATAGCACACGCCTTCCTTTAAGATATGCAGTATATTTAAAAAATAAAATATATTATATATTACCGTATTCATTAAAATTATATATTTTTTAAAGAAAAATAACGATTATTTTTTTATTTTTTTATAGTAATATTTTGAAAATTATTATTTATAATTAAGTTTAATTTATATTATTATTTGTAAATAACATGTTTTTAAACCTATAAATTACTTTTTTATTTCTTAAATTAAATGTATATATTTAGAAAATATATTTAAAAAAAAAAAAATGTAATATAACTATAAAATGTTAATATTATAATAATAATGATTCATTGATATTCCAAATCTATCATGAATAATAATTCATATCTTTTTCATAATCAATTTATTTTATGATATATATTAAAGTAATATTTATAAAATTAAATTAAAAGAAAATTACGTAATTTCACTTACAAAATCATAAAAGTAGGTATCATTTCATTTATTGATAATATATTTTGTCACTGTAAATTATTGAACTCCTACATATATTATTACTAAAATTTAAAATTCTAGTAACATATCTGACAATTTTTTACCAGTATTCTAGACAATATATTTAAACATTTTAATCTATTTATGTGTACTTTCTAGATAAAAGAATAAAATTACATAAATATTATTACATTTAATGCTAACAAAAAAAAAAAAACAAAGTTACATATTAATATTGTTTTTTGGAAGGATGGTGTTCTTAATTCACATTTGTGCGTGTATTGTTTTCAGTTTTTTATATCTAACTATATTAATTCAATCTAAATTCAATACATAATTCGTTTCATAGGATAAACAGTATATTTTTAAATATATATATTCTATAAAAACTAAAAAAATTTTAATCTTAATTTTTTATATCTATTTGAAATGACATACTTGCAAGCCTATAAAAATTAAGGTTTAATTACGTTAAAAGCTTGTAAACAAATTACTCAAAAAACTATAATAAATTTTTTTTTCACAATTAAATGTTTTATTCAAAATACAGCTTACAATTATAATTAAGATACATTACAGCTTATAGCATTAATAAAAACATAAGAATACTTTCATTAACGTATGTGGAGAATATATATATTCTTGTACTTTTATATTATTAACAGTATTGTAAATATAAAAAAATTTTAATTCAATGTAAAATCCTTATATTTTATTGCATATTTAATTTCCTACAAATTCTGAAGTAAAAAACTTTGTATAGAGCAAAAATTACATGTACCACATATGTGTTAATAGATATAAATATATATTATAATATTAAAGCCAAAAATGTATTTTACCTTAAAATATATTTATATGTTATTTAACTATTAATCGTATTTAGTTATAATTGTATCATTTGTATTATATAGTTATTTTTCAAGGCACAAACAAATGAATAATTTTCTTATAATGAGTGTAAACATTAAAATAAAATCGGCTTAAAATATAATCTGCATAATACTGTCAAAAACATATGTTTATAATAACTCTTTACTTTCATATTTTTTTATTATAGAAAATTAAGCGATTTTTATAAAAAAGAATTAATCTCAACAATTACACAAATCAAAAAATAAAATATTACATAAATGTCATGCTCTTAATTTTAATTATAATGATTCATGTTTTCTAAAATTTATAATACTCTATTAATGATTCATACATATAAACAAAGTAATGTTAATGTATACCGACAAATTAATATTCAAACTATACACAAAATTTACTAAAAATATTCTTGTATGCAATATGTTATTAAATATATATATACCACAAAATATATTTTTACAGAGTATTCGTTAAACTTATATTTAAATAAAAAATATATCATAACAAATAATAAAAAAAATAAATTTATATGTATTTAGTGCAGAATAGTGGGATATTTTTTAATTAAATATAAGATACCTTGAAGTGGTATAATAATTTTTTACAATTAAGCACTTACAACCATAAAAAAAAATTCGAAAAATATTAGGAAACTTAAATATAAATATTACCTTACGAAAGTCTTGAAAAAATAACTCTAATATGTTATATAATATATTAATTAGGAATATATTTATTGTTATAAATATATGCGTAAATTATGTACACTAATATTTTTTCACATATAATACACGTCTTTACTGTAAATTTTTGGAAATAATATTTTTACACTTTTTGAAGCAAAATATATATTTACATATATATACGCTAAATTAAAGTAAAGATCAATTCCCCAATATAATGCATTATATGATTAATGAAAATATAAAAAGCCGCTATGTTCTATATATATTAAACAAATATATCACAATAATGGTGCATGAGTACATATACGTATATTATCTAAGTAGAATACTAAAAATTACAGTTATCAAACGAGGGTATTCATATTTTAAGAACAAGATTTCATTAAGCATAAAGAAGATATTCATTAAATATATGAAACAAAAATTTTGTGAATAAAATTCATTAATTATAACTAGTATTTTATTACATTTCTTCCTACATCTTTGGCATATTTGAAGAATTTTACCACTATATAAGTAATCATTACAAAACTTATTGAAATTACTAATATTTATGGATATTTACCTCCATAATTTAAAATAAGAATACATATTATAGTAAAAATTCCATCATTATTTTCACCTCCATCACTTAATGTGTAAGAAAGAGCTAAAGATGTTAAAATAAGAGCTGTTAAAAAAAATATTCCTGGTAAAACAAATGTTAAAAAGATTATAATATATACTGAAAGTTTTAAATATGTTTTCAGGACAGGATTTCTACTGTTTCTCTATTTATATATATGACTAAATCTCTCATATATTCGTTTTTCAAAGAAAACATCTATCTCTGCAAAAGATTTACTCATAGATGATTAGCTTTTCTTCCTTAATTTTTTGGATGCAGTTCTTGAATTATTATTACATTTCAAAAATAAAATAATATAACGCTTTTTTTCTCATTAGAGTTTTTATTATATATTTAAAATAAAAAATATAATATGTAACGCTAATAGTTATATGAACTCTTATGATGCATATAATTATTAATTTTTTTATTTTTTGCTATTAATAAAACTACCATTTTATACATATTATACAATTTAAGCATTATTTTATAATTAGAAACAAAAACAAATATATTGAATACAGAAGCACTAACAGAATGTAAAAAAAAAAATAATAAAATAAAATAAATATGTTTTTTTATTTCACAAGTTTTAAGATAGCATGTGAAAAATACCATATATATACAAATATTGATGCTATATAATTTTATTAGTATCCTCTATGGGGTTAGTTTATCATCAACATTTTTATATATTAAAAAACAAAATTCAAATGTAACTGTTTTACAACTGTCTGTCAAATTACACATAAAGCATTATAATTATTAAATATTTTAAATAATAATGTTTCATTTATAATAAATAAACTAAATTTTTTAAAATATAATAATTCATACATTTTAGTTTCTATTTTATTTTCCTAAAAACAAAAAAATCACAAGTTATACATATTATATGTATAAAAAAAAAAAAGTAAAGTTAAAGAAAAATTTAATAAAAATATATCTTTAGTAATTATGATAATTTAAAGATAAAAATTAAATTAATATAACATAAAATATAAAATAACTCTACGAAATGGGAAATGATAATATATATTAATATTTTGGAAAATATTCCATATATAATTTATTTTTTTATGAATAATTTGTGTAGGAGAAAACAGGTATTATTTTTTATATAGTTTTATATATATATACAACACAAAATAATGTATTAATTTATAACCCTTATGAAACTTAAATTAATTTAATAAAATACACCTGTTATCAAATAATCCAGGAAAATTTAAAATATTTTATTCCTATATTTTTATCCTTTACTGTTTGTTTCATATGGATACTAGAGATAATCATAAAAATATTATATTTATTATTTTAATAATATTAATAATGAATTGATACAAATTCTTCTAAACAAATTATTAATCTAAAAAATAATTAATTAAAAAAAATAAATAAATAAAATTAAATAAATTAATAAGTATATATTTATAAAATATATTAATACAAAGATAACCTTGGTTCTACAATATATATGCATAATACATTCAAAAATATAAATGCATATATATTATTGTTATTAGCTTATTTAATCATACATATATAACCGTTTTTTATAGAATAAAATAAAATCAATAATTATATAGTTTCATTAACAGAAGTATTTATTCTTTCATTTATTGATAATTGATAGTAAAAATTAAAATTAATAATTTCCTACATATAAAATACATAATAAATATTAAAATACTAACTTATAATATGTGTTTTTTAGCAATAAACATAATCTTAATTCTAAATATTAAATCTATATTCATTAATTTTATATAAAATAAGAATGTTTTATTTTATCATATTTTGCATAAAAGATAAGTAATATAAATATGAAAGAATTAGTAATTATCAATACAAAATAAATAAATATATTAATTTTGAAAATAGCATTAATAGTTTAATTAATATATATATAGGAATGAATAAAAAAGAGCACAAACATATAATTATTTATTTACTTATAATATCATGAATGTAAGATTATATACATTCATTATCATTATTTGTTTTGAAAATTTTTATTTTTGAAGATATATAACAAAAATTTCTATATTCACTATTATTTAGTAGGAAAAATAAAAACAATTTCAACAAAATATCTAAGAATAACTAATTTATATTTATTCACAGTAATATTCCTTTTTTGACATACGTCATAAAAATAATTTATAGTATATTTATATATAAATATTTGATATAATATATATTTAAAGATCTTTGTATATGTGAAGTTAAGATACATATAGAAACAATAATTTCATAGAAAATACATTTGACTCTTCATTTAATTGTGAAGATTTTAGAATTTTTAATTATTTAAGAATTACATTTAAACTATATTTAATTAATGTATTATTTTATAATATATTTATATTTTACCTTTTAAAACACTAAAAAGAATTAATCATTAATTAAAATGATATTTACAAAAAACAAGCTTATTTTATTTTTGTCATAAAACATTTGTTACAGAATAAAATTTACGATTATTCATAAGTAATACGTAAATATATATGAATGCACTAAAATATTCGCATTACTTTCTAATAAATAAAAAATGATACATATTTATTTTTATTTCAAAACTAGTAATAGTGTCATTAAAGGTAAATAAACAAATAATTATTATTAACTAAAACAATATAATAAATTCAGACAAGCATTTTTTATTTACAAATACAAATTATCTTACTCTCATATAATTGCATAAAATAAGTTATTATATATTAATTTGTACCTACAAATATGTCTTTTTCATAAGAATATATTTAAATATATAAATATAAACACATAATATTTAATTAAGTAGAAAAAATACTCTAAAATATACTTTGAAAAACATTAAAACATCAAAGCTCACAAAAATACTAATAGTATATTTATTTACTCTTGTGTGACAAAAAGTATAGCTAAACATACGTTCATTTGTGTAATTTAAGTAATTATGCATATCTTTATAAAATAAGTAACTATATTACATTTATTTATTCATATTAATTCCTATTACACATAAATAAGAATATTTATTTTATTCATTCTAATATTTCCTTTTCTTAGTTCTTTTATGTTTTCTAAATTTCATATAAGTAAAAGCAGAACATATCATAAATATGACAATTAATATACCCAATAATACAAAAAATGTTATAGCACATTCATTGATTATAATAGTTACAACATTTACAGATGATCCACTACTAATATACAAACCTTTAGATTGATCAAATAAACCACCAATAAAACCTCCTAATGGAGCTAATATCAACCACGAGAGTACTAAAATAGGCAAAAACATTTTATGTCCAAACTTTTTACTTACTAATTTATGGTATGTCTTATTACTAATTGACGGTTTTTTTCTAATAAAATCTATGTAATCAAGTTTTTTAAAAAATTTCTTTCAAATCGAGATAATTTTTTTCTTCCATATATTAATTTTTTGTGTGTCTTGTATTACTAATTGAATTCTTCTTTATATAATGAATTTCTCCTAGATTGCTGGTTTGTTTATTTGTTCCCCTTTCTATTATTGGATATAACCTTTTTGTTATTCTCTTCATAATTAGTTATTTCCTTCTCTAATTTTATAATATTTGAATCATTTTCTTCTTCCCATTTTGCTAATAATCTAAAATTTATTAATTCCAATTTTATATCGTACCCATGCTCACTCACCAACATATTAAAAGTACTCTAATAAATAAAAGAAACATTTATTATTTAAAAGAATAATTAATCACAATCTCAAAATGAAAATGGATAAAAATAAGAACCGGATAAATAAAAAATACAAATTTCCTTAAATAATATCTATTCATACCTCTTCATTGTAGTTATGACATAACGAAGCTAAAAGGATAAATATCCAAATTTTAATAAAAAATATTGACTTAAATTTTTTTTCTATGATATATAATATTAAAATTGTATTATATTCAGTAAGAAAGCAACAAAAAATACTATAATAGTTTTTTAATTATAAAGGATACTATTTATATTTTATTAATTTTTTATTTATTTATAAAATCATAATAACATATATATAATTAAAACGTTTTTTACAAGACAAAGATTAGGAACTTTAAAAATGAATAATGTAAATTATGTGTTAATGTTATTTATAGAGAAATAATTATATTATAAATAATATAATTTGCATTCATTAATAAGTATTCAAAATATATAATTTAATTACTTAATAGAGTACAACAATTAAATAATTTTATTTTTGTTAGGCTTCAAAAAAAAAATTGTGATTTATTAACATTTATAAATATTAAAATCATACAAAATATAAAATATATAAAATACAAATTATGAATTCTTTTATATATTAAATGTAGAGAAGCTAATTTTAATAATGTATTTCTTTGAATAATTATAATTATATACATTTTTCATGCAGAGCTTCCCTTTATAGCTAAATAATATTAATTTTTCACATAGTAAATATAATAGAAAAAGTGTACACATTTATGAAATAAATTTCTCATTATATAAAAGATGCATTAATATCTATCTAAACAAAATACATATTCTTTTATAAACTGTTCTACATTAATATAATAAAATTTATTGTTACAGCGAAATCTGTAAATTTATATATATTTTCAAATACACTATAATAATTTACCCTATATTTTTGTATAATGATTTTATAGCATTATAGTATATATCCAAATCTAAATATAATTCCTTATTATTTAACAGAATATTTAAAAATTGTAAAATTCCATATATTACTCATTCTATTTAAAAATGTATATATATCTATATATATATATATATATATAAAGAGAAATATTAATATGATAATAAAAAGGTAAAGTTGAATTTAGCCTAAAAGTACTGTAATAAATTTTATAATTTAAAAAATATTTATAGCCAAATTTTTTTACAAATGAATGTAACAATAAAAATTATACGTATAAGCTATACATAAAAGGATCCTAAAAAATATTTATGAATATAAATAATTTAATAATTTTTCTTATGAAATAATTTAGAATAAACTCCCCTAATTTTATTTCATCACATACTATTAAAAACACATATTTTTAAGGGAAAATACAAACAGTTATTATTCTCAAATATTATATATATTTTTTATAACAGGAAAATTATCATATATCTTAGTAATTTTATTCTTTGTACGTTTACAATAAACGTAATAATGATAAACTTTTTATATTCAAAAGAATATTATTGTCAAAAAAAAGAAAAAAAAAAAATCATATTGTACTTATTTCAATATGTTAAAAATTAAAAGAAAAAAATTAAAAATTTTTTAAAATTTTAAAAAACAAAAATAATTATTTTGTTAATATATTTTTTTCCCATTAGTTAATCAAGTTCCAAGAATGACATAATTATATATTATTCATTTATATTATATGTATATAATGCAATATTCATAATGACAACAGTATTTTTTATATGCTTTTATTATTTCATATATATATATATATTTTTTTTAAATAATTAAACGAAATTTTTTACATAAAAAATAGGATAACACTAAAAAATATATAAAAGTATTAGCTTCTAATATGTATGATAAGAAATAAGTTATGAAAACATATAAATTCAACTTAATAAAATGAATAATATATTAATTTTTTCGACTTCTCTACCATTTTATGCCATATTCATTTTTCTTAAAAGTTTTTTCTTTTCTTCTTTTGTAAATAGCTATTATTAAAAGTTTATATGTTTAATTTTTACAAGAATAAAAATAGAAATATCCTTTTGTCATAAATTTATTTTATGTTAAATATTTAAATCTATTTTTATAAAATATAATTAAATCAAAATTATGTATGTACGATAATATAATGATAAATATAATAATTCTTCTAATCATAGGAACAGCTTTATGATGGACAAAATTTATAATTCTCCACAAAATGTTTCTAACAATAATTAAATTAGACAAATAAATAGTAGATATTTCATAGAAATAATCTGATCGTTAAACCTTGTAACATTTAATTTGTTCTTTATTAGATGTATAAAACATAAATATATAGCATTATTAGGTATATATATATTAACACTGTTTATATGGATCTAGATATAATATCACGTATAATACTCTTTTCTATTGAACATGTGTTCTATAATAATTTAATATTCTTCTTCTAATCAATAATGTTATTAATATTATATATTTATAGGATATATAACATTTTATATTACAGTATAATGATTAAAAATAAATGATATTATACTATATATATTTCCACATAAAGTTTTATTTTCTTACTGATTCATTCATTAACAGTTTCATAATGATCTCTATTATATGGCTATTGGTACTTTTAAAGTATGCTAGTATTTCTAATAGATCTACAAAAATATGTCAACATAAACTTACATATTTTTATTAAACATTAAAATTCCTACCATTAAAATGTTCATTTAAATGCTTTCCTACAATAATATTTTTCTATAAAATCTATCTATTGACTACTTTTATTAAAATAATTTTGTTTGTTATAAAAATATTTAGCACAATCCTTTTTCATATAATTGCATATGCATTTATCTAATATAAAATTGACAAAGTGAAAAAAAAAGTAAAATTAAAATAATTAATTCACCCATTGAATATTTTATAATTCAATAAATATACAGTACAAAATTCAGAACAATTATAAATTAAATGACCAACTTTATTTAATATATGTTCATTCCCTCTCTTATACGTAAATATTAATAAATATACATAATGAACTATAATAAAAAAAATATAACACTATATTCAACATACATAAAATAAATCCTAATATTAAGCAAATATTGTAAATTATAAGAGAGTGTAACATGCAATAATATTAATAACATTAAAAAAGTATAAAACATAATAAAAATATTGAAATTAAAAAAAAAATGCATACATTTCTTCCACAATTATTTAAAATATCATAATTTTTATGTATCATATTTTTTTTCATTAATAACATTTTAATTATTAATTAAAAAACTTATTTCATAGTAAAATAAAAACAACAAATCATAATAAATATGAATTAATTATTAATTATATCGTTTGAAATTACCCATATTATGTAATATAATAAATTTCACTTTGTTGTTTCTTTTAATTTTATTAGAATATTTTATTAGGTGAATTTATAATTTAAATAAAATTAATTTCACCATAGTAATATTCATGTAAAATATAGCCAATTTCTAAAGAGAATTTAATTAAAACTTAAATAAATATAATATTGCAACTATATTTATTAACTTCGCATATTCATATAAAGACCAAGACACATTTATTCTTCATTTAAAAGAGATAAGTATTTTTTTAATTACCTCAACAAATAATCATTTATATTAGAAGAAGTAAAAAATAATAAGAAGAACTAATTATAGATAAAATATATGTTATCACAAAACTTCAATATAATTATACGACTTCTCTTATATATTAATTTTAGTGCCATATATATATTTTCCATAAAAAATTAGTTAAATACAAAAACAATAATTTAAAGCCATAATTCTATGTTAGATTCTGCAAATAATTTAAAATATCAATAAAAAACATTAAAACATTCATGTTTGCAAATAAAACTAAAAGCACATATTTTTAAGATTGCAGATCAAAAAAGTTAATATGATACAAGTAGATTCTTAAAAACTATATAACTACAGGTATATCTGTTTATTCGATATATTAATTAAAACTCATAGTGTTTGTTAGTAATAATTGAGTTATCTCTATAATAAGGGGAACATAGTATTATTCAACTTATTTTTTATAAGTGCAAACTTATCATATTTTGCAATTTTTCTGTAAATATAAATAATGGCTGCCATAACTATAAATGTAAATATAACAAATCCTACACTAAAATAATAAGATGTTGTCCATGTTGCCACAAAATTTTTTATCCCCCCAGTACGGTGTAAAATTATTATAACATTTAGTATTAATATAATTGGTACAAACAAAATAGATATGACATAAAACAAATCTTTCTTTAATTCTATTTTATTTCTTAAAAACTTGAAATCTTCTTTCGTAAAATCTCTAACTTTATTTTTAAAATATGTTTTGTCAAACGTCCTTTTTTGAAAATATGGATCTGCTACTTTGTATACAAAAAATTTACTTTTCCTACGTTGTTTTTCTCCTACTTCATTATTTAAGGAACATCCATTTGTATGTTTATATCTTTCTTTTGTTACTTTTGCATTATTATGTGGATACAATTTTTCAAACTCATCAATAGTTGGTATATCTCCTTTTATCCACACAATATTCGAACCCTTCCTTTCCTCATATTCTTCTAGAAATCGACAAGTTCTTGTATTTACTGTTTTATAAATATTGTCAGTTTTATCCAAAGAATTATTATATAAATTCTAATGAAAATAAATATTTATTATTTAAAAAAAAAATATAATTTTATATTAACAAAACGTATTAATATAGAACTATAAAAATATGAACGATGCAATTATCCTTAAATATTATAACCATACCACACCACTGTTTATATGATATATCCAGGTTAAAATAATAAAGATAGCAATTTCAACGTAAAAAAATGACTTACAATTTTGTTTCATTATATAAATTTTTAATATTGTAGTATATTAAGAAAAAAATTTGAAATATATAACAATTTTTTAATGACATATGATCCTATATTTATTTAAAACATTTTCTTTTTGTTTTTCTTCTAAAGAACATAATTAATTGTATCTAACTATAATGCTTTTTGCAACAATAAAAAGGAAAAATAACTTTAAAAATATATCTTTAAATATTTATGTTAATATTATAAAATACTTCAATTAAAATTATATAATTTCATTTTATATTAATATTTATTCAAAATATATAATTTAATTAATTTATATTATTACAATTAAATAACGTTTCTATTAATCCTTATAAAAATAAAATAAAAAAAAATATACTATTGCTTAATTCTTCGAATTACTGAATTCACTTACAACATGGTATGCAAAAAACATGAAAAATACTGTTCTATTAATTAAGAAAATAATTACTAATTTTAATAAAATACTCAATAATAATTTTCATATTATAAACATACTATTTTTAAAAAACTACTATTACTAAAAATAAAAAATTATTATAAAATGTAATTAGCAGAAAAAATAAATGAAGGAAATTATATTTTATACATTTTTTTGTGCTTTATTTGTTGTAAAATTTGTGTAAACTTATTGTTTGTTATATATATAAAATATCAAATTTATTAAATAGTACCTAAAATAATTAAAAAATATATATAAAGACAAATAAAAATAGCTTTTTTCTTTTTTAATTATAATTTTTATGTTTAGTTCATACCATTATTTTTAAATGAAAATTTTTATAATTCATTTAATTATTTTTTATTTTTTTTTTAATTATATATATATTTAGAAGTAATATTAATATAAAATAAAAAATATTAAGAAAATTTTTTTTCCAGAAATATTATATAAAATTACTAAAATTTTAAATTATTTTTAATTATATATGTTTTGAAATAAGTATGATATACTATGCATAATATGTACTTGAAGAATTAAAAATAATAAAAATATAATTTGGCAAAATATATGATTTGGTAATTTTTTTTGCTAACAATATTAGCAAAAATATATTATTTTTTTATTTAATTTTTACAAATGAATGATATCAGGAACAAATCTATTTAGAGATTCAAATTAAAGAATAAACGATTAAAATAATATTTTCTTAAAAATATTTTTAGAAGAAAAAATTTTCTGCTTTCAGGTATACAGGTTATCTGTATGTTAAAGTACATAAAAACATAAAATTAATTTTGTACATAATAAATTATTCTAATTATGTAATATAAAGATGCATAATTGTTAACTTAAATTACTGCTTTTCCAAAAAATAAAATAATAAATTTAGAAGTAAATAATAACAAATTACATTTAAAATACTATTTTTATATTACAAAAAAAAAAAAAATTGATATTTTGAAAGTAGTATATTTATATTGTTTTAAAATACTAATAAATTTATCATGATATACCTAAATACCAATTAATATCATTAACTTGTATTCTTATTATGTTTTCTTATTTATTAACTCATATATAACATTTTTCATAAAAATTATATATTAATCCTTTGAAAATTTTAATAAAAATTAATATTTAATTTATATAATGAACTATTAAAATTGTATGCTATTTATTGTAAAATTATTCTAAAAATATTGTATGGATAGTTCATAAATTTTAGGATCATTTATTTTTTCAAAACACATTTTAGAAAAATTTTCTATAAATTACATATATATATATTTTTTTTTTGAATTAATTATATTTTTTCAAAATTAAACTATTATGTTGTCATATTTTATATTCATTATAATGTAAATAAGTTCTCTTTTAATCAACACAAATATAGTGAATTGTTTATATATATAAGTGTACACACATATATATATATATATATATATATATAATTCTTTTCAATTTGTAATATATTTCTGAATTCCATTGTATGTTCACTAGTGTTTTCGTTATTATGTACTTCTAAATATATAATTTATATTAATGCACTGCATCTTTAATAGGTGGGGAATTTAGTGATTTACCCATATTAAGAAATACATTTATGAGTATTCAATATATTTATCTACGCAGAAATTAAGAACCTTTTTACATTTATCATGTGGTACTTCAGTTCATAATATTTGAATAATTTGCAATAACTAAACATTTATTATAAAAATATCATATCGTTTTATATATTATATCATAAATAAAAAAATTTTGTACTTACCAAATAATGTATATTTTTATTATTATTTCAAGAGAATAAAATTTCTTGACGTTATTTGTGGGATTTTTATATTATGTTTTTATGTTATATTTATTTCTTTATTGCAAATTACATTTTTAATGTACCAATATATCTAATAACATGTATAATATACTCGCAGATTATAAACATTAATATGCGTATATATAAGTCATTGGAAAAAATATATTACGTTTTTTTAATTCTATTATTATAATTTGTTTAACCATCTCTAAATTATTAAAAAAATAAATATATTATATATATATATTATTTTTAAATTATAAATTCTTTATATTAATATGTCTTTTCAATGAAATGTTTGCATTCTATATTGTAGTAATTTAAATTCTTATGATAATATTAATGTATAAGAATGTGATACATTAAATTACTCAATATCAGATGATAATTTCCATTGTATCAAAACATTCTTCTGTTGTATTATATAAATAACAACCTGCAAAAACATGAATTTTATATATTATTTTAATAAACAAAATATATATATATCTATTCAACTAAACACATTTACTTCATATAATTAAATAGAAACAAGAAACATTTGTTTTTAATTTAAAATTAATAAAATTTTTTAATTGAAGCAACAAAAAATAATTTAGAAGAAGAATACGGTAAAATATATAAAGTATTATTTCTTATAGAACAAATATAAATTAGCATAATACTAAAATAGAAATATACCAATTCTCTTATTATATATTATTTCTAACACTCATCCGTTTTGAATAGGATTCTGTTGAAACAGTAACATGCATACATATATATATATATTAGCATAACATATATTTATTCATAAAATATAACATAATGTACAAACTTAGAAATATCAAAACATTCATATTCACAATGAAACTATAAATATATTTTTTTACATTGATATGTAAAAATTCCAATGTTTATGTACGTGTAGGAGCAAAACATATGTAGTTGCAGATATTTATATTAAGTTTATGACTAAATATATATCATACATTAGTTCATATATAATAGTTTTTTAAAGAAAGAAACATTTTCATATTATAAATTTTATCTTTTTTTGAACTTAATTTTTTCATATTTTTTAACTTTTTTATGATAATAAACAAATAAAAATATAAGTGTAATTCCTAATATAAGGAAGGGTATGCAGTATATTAAAGTATTAAAAAAACTTGAAACATATAAATTTACATTTTTTTCATCTTTTATAACTTTTAACAACTCACTAAAAGGAGATGATTTTAACCATGAACCAAGAGTTTTCTGCCAACCCCTATTTCCAAATATCCAATTAAAAGGCTCAAACAACATTTTTAAAATTTCATAATCATAAGCATAATATGATAATAATTCTACAGGTATCAATAATAACAATAATAAAAGTAAAGAAAGTCGTAATCCTTATTTTTTACATATTATTATGTTGTACAACTTATTACTAATTTTCCTGTTGTTTTTAAGAAAATTCTCAAAATCAAGTTCTTTGAATATTTTTTTTTTTCAATAGAGAATATTTTTTTGTTTCATATATGCAATAATTATTTTTCATAACATGTTTATTCTCTTCCGTACTCTTTGGAGAACTTCTATTTGATCATTCGTTTTTTTCCTAATTTCCTCTTTTCATTATAAAATACATCTTTTTTTTCATTCATTCCATTATTTGGTATCTTTTCTTTTAACCATACAGTATTTGAACCCTTATCCTTCTCATATTTACCTAGGTATCGATAATTTCGTATATATAATTTTTTATCATACATACATTTCACAATAAAATACTTCTTAAGCGTCTTCTAAAAATATAAATAAATATTAATTATTTAATAAAATTAACAATATCACGCTAAAATATTACAATTTAAAAATTAAAACACGAAACATATAAATAATACAAATATTTTTAAATAATATTATCATACGACGTCATCGTGAAAATGATATATCCAACTTGAAATGATAAATGTTGCAATTTTTATAAATAACAGTGACTTAGTTTTTTGTTCCGTTATATAATTCTTTAATACATTAATTTACTCATGAGGGTATATTTAACAATATCATAATATTCTTATAGTAATGAATGATACTCTTATTATTTATTTTATGTAATTTATTCTATTTTTTGCTTTTTCGTAAAACATAATAAAAAGCATATAACTAGAATTTTATACAACAGATATAAAAAAAAATTAAATCTAAAAATAAACCAAAAAAATTTTATCTTAATGGTATTTATAAACAAATAACGTTAAGTGAAATAATATAAATTGAATTCCTTAATAAATATTCACATGATATATTTTATTTATTTAGTTGATTAAAGTTATAAAATAACTTTTTTATTAATTCTTTTCAAAAAAAATATAAATACATATATGATATCTTAATATTTCCAAATATAAAATATATAGAGAATACAGAATGTTGAGAAAATATATAATACTTCTTTCCATATTTCATGAGAATAATTACTTACATAATTTAAGTTTTCTAATTAATAGTTCTAATTTTATAGAAATTATATTCTGCAAAAAATAGTTATTCCTAAAAAAATTATTATTATATAACAAGTCTAATAATAATGATGACACAAGTAAAAAACAATATTTCTTAAAAAAATTTTATTTTATTTGTAGTGATGTCATCAGTTACAACTTAAACATATGCACTTTAGTATAGACTATAATAAATTTAAAAAATTCATAACAAACCCCCTATTCTACTAAAATAATATGTATTACGGTGATATTTAGTGATTGATCTTTAATTTGTGTAATATAATTTTTGAAAACTATATTTATTTTGTACATTATATAGAACATAATATATACTGTAAATTTTAAAATATTATAATTCGTAAAATGTAGTAAAACTGATTGCTAAATTATGACATATATTGATATGTAATTATTAAAATAAAAAAAAATATTTTCTTCGTTTATCTTCTACTATTTAAGAAGTGATAAAATGGTTTTGTTTTTTCTTCCTTATATAACATTATAAATATGATTTAAACGAAATATTTAGCAATAAAAAAGACAAGACAGTTAAACATAAAGTAATTATCATATATATTTTTCGAAATTTCTCATGAAATGCAATGTATTAAATTTCATTGGTTTCGCTTTTTTTTAAATTTATTCTAAGATCTCATATAATAAATTTGAATCTTACGTAAAATTAAATGTATGATGATAATATTTATAAAATCTATAATTCAGTTGTTATGTGTATTTAAATAGAAATATAAAAAAACAAAAAATAATAATATATTTTCATTCATTCTCTTCGTTTCTTCATAAGAATAAGAGGTAACACGTAATTTTATTCTATAACTAATTAAACATTTCTTTAATTACGTCAACAAATTATTTTTAAGAGAGAACAACAAAATAATAAATATAAGCCTATCTTTTGCCGATATATATATAAACTACGCAGAATGACTGTAAAAATATGAAAAAAGTGTTTTTTCGTATTAATTTCAATATACATACACACACATATTTTTCATAAGTATATATTTAAATTCGCAAATATATATATGAAGACATAATATATTGTCAAAGTAAAACAATATTTTGAAATGTAAGTTGAAAAATATTAAAATGTTCAGTCACCAAAAAATTAAAGATGTATATTTATACTGCTTTCTACAAAAAAGGTTATGCATATTGATATAGATTTATAAAAACTATGCAATTATATATATTCTTATGATGTATATATATCACTAATAAAGTTAATGATCCTAATTTTTTTAAAACCCCACTCTAGGGTAAGAACAATAATTCCTATTATTCATTCTACTTTTTATATGTAACATTTTATTATATTTTTCAACTTTTCTGAATACGTAGATAGTAGTTAATATAAATATAAAAGTTAATATAATACATATTACATTTATAGCTAAATTCCATTCATCTGAAGTAATAAATTTAATAAATTTCGTAGATTCATTATAACGTATTGAAGCAAGTTGTACTATTACAAATGGTAAAAATAAGAGAGAAAAAGCTGGTAAAATATGTAATTTATTTAAAATACATCTTTTTAAAATCTTAAAATCAGAATTTGTAGCACACCTAACACTATTTTTATAATATATTTTGTCGAATATTCTTTTCCCAATATACGAATCTCTTCTTGTGCACACACAAGATTTATTCTTCCTATATGTTTCATAGTATACTGAATTATGTGGTGTACTCTTACATGTTTTATTACTTCCTCTTGTTAACCCTTCACTTCTAAATGTATCTTTTCCTTTATATTTTTCATTAGCTGGAATCTTTTCTTTTAAAAATACAACATCTGAATCCCTATTCCTTTTATATTTTGTTAGTAATCTATAAGTTCTTGTACCTAATTTTGTAGGAAGCTTGTAACTTTCATCCAAAAATATATTAAACTTTTTCTAAAAAAAAAAGAATGTAAATATTTCCTATTTAAAGAATACATAATTTCATTCAAAAGAAAAGTACAAATAAAAATACAATAACAAAAATATATATAATACAAAGTGTTCTTAAATAATATTATTATACCACGTCATTGCTAAAATGACATACCCAACTTAAAAAAATAAATGTAGCAATTTTAATACAAAAGAGTAACTTATTTTTTTGTTCCATTATGATGATTTTTAATTTTAAAATATATTAACTTAGAAAAAATTTAACAATTATATAATGTTTATCTAATGACAAAGGTTTCTACATTAACTAAAAAAAAAATTTACTATTAAATTTTTGTAAAAACCTTAATAAAAAGTATATAAATATAACATATATCACAACTGAGATAATGAAAAATAATTACACTATTTTTATTTTAATTCTATTTATAAAAACATAATTTGAATTGAAATAATATATTTAAGTTCGTTAATAAATATAAGTGTTCAAAATGTACAAAATATTTATGTAATAGTAGAATAATTAAATAATATATTATTATCCTTTTAAAAAAAAATATACAATTATTGTCTAAAAATTTCTAAATTATTAGGATTATTTAAAATAAAAAAAGTGCAAATTTTAGATAGTATATATATTATTACATTTTAAGACTTCAACTATTAATTTCAATTATTTTTTCTTATTAGTATTTCAAATACATACAGACTGTATCTTATAAAATTTGTTACTTATAATTAAATGCTTTTAATAATAAATATAAATGAAAAAAGAAATTTTAAAAAAAATAAATTTCATTATAAATTATTCCATAATAACTAATGTAACATTCATTTTTCGATGAAATATAATAAATTTTTTAGAAATAGTATTTTCAATGTATTACATAATATATGAAATTTTGTATTTTAAAAACTATAATCCATATGAAAGTTTTGTATATGTATCATAAATTTTAAATGTTTTATATTATGTTTATTTTGGAAATAAATTATTTAATTATAAATAATGCATTAATATATATATAAAAAAACTTTTTTTTTTCGTATTTTATTCATATAAATAAATTAATATTAATGATTAAAAAAAAAAATGCATAATAATTTCAAGAATAATGCATTGAAATATATTTGCAAATAAATATTACATATAAATTATATTTTATTTAATTAATATAATATTGTAACAATATATGTTAAAAAAGTTATTTATAAATTTAATCATTTTTATGATGAACTTTTTAGATCGAATTTACAATTTCTTTTATTCTTATATAAATAATAACAATAAAGAGCATATATTTAAAATACATATATATATATATATATATAAGTTAAATGAATTTATGTTTTCATGAGAAATATATTATTACGATAATACTATAAATCTCAATATTTTTTTATTAGTATTTGATAATTCTGTAATTTACTAACACATAATCATTATATACGCACAAAATTATATTAATGATAGAACAAGTATTTCATATTGCTTTTTTAAAAAAGAAAAAACATTAATAATTCAGCAAAAAAAAAATAGTAAATTATTAAAAATGAAACTAATTTTAAATCAAAAAAATAAAAATTCAAAAATTAGTATAATTCAGCCTTCATTCCAAATATAAACGGAATTATAGCCTAATATAAAAAGAACTATATTTACTATTCCTCAAATAACTTTTTATTTCATTGTTTAATAATTAAGTTATTTTAATTATAATCAAAATATTTTGCTTTTTTATAAAATGGAGGTATTTATGAACCATTTCTTTTTTCCCTAATATATTTAATTTTTTCCATTTTATTCATCTGTGCCATAGGTGAATTTATGTTTACATATATTTATATGAATCATTAATATCTATAAATTTACACTTAAAGTTCATATAATATAAGGGTTTAATAATTATTTATGCTTTTTTATTATTATATTAATTTTTTTATATTGATTCATGATCAATACAATAATAATATATAGAATTAATATTTATTACACAAATATTTTGTTTTTAATAAATAAAAAATATTTATTAAATATTTTCTACCAAAATTTTATTACTTAATTTTTTATTTTTTAGTAATATAGCAATAACGCAGTTAATGTTTATTACATACTGTTATTGTACTATTACTAATGGGTACACATATTTATGTATGCAAAATTATATAATGTAATTGATATATTTATTATACGTTCTTATATATATTTATTCCTACTTGATGCATAATGATTTTATTTTTAATTCTATGTATGCCTTTATCATACATACATTTTTCAAATTGATCAATTTTATAGAGATACAATTCATAATATTCATAGTTTATATATTTTTATCTACAATTATAGAACATATTACTCAAATAATATTAATATAAGGATAATTTAATTTTATTTTAAAAATTTTTTTTACGCCATTATAACTATGTTAATTTTTTAAAAAACAACATTTATTAATATGCTATTCATAAACTATATCATTGCGTATTGTAGAATTTTTTTATATCTATATTAATTCCTATTTATTTCTATTCAAATATCCATATAGAAATAAATATATTGTGAATACACTGTTAATATATTTCATTTGCAGTATAATTTTCCACTTTATATATGAAATAAATCTATTGTATTATGTAATTTTCCAAATGTAAACATGAACTCTATGAATAAATTAGAAAGAAAAGTTTATAAATTTATTTATTTATTCTTTTATTAATAATGAAGAATTTCCTTTTTATATATTTTAAGATATATATTATATATATCATAACATAAGCCTGTACTAATACACTATTCAGCAATTTCATCTATTTTTCTTGATCATATTATAATATTTAAAACATTATCCTTCAAGTTGAATGTTACAATTCAAACTTCAATATATTTTTACATTTCTTAATCATACATTAATATCAATGTACCTATTTAGTACATGGATCCTTTTTATGTTTTTATTAATATAATAATTTATATATTTTATTATTATGTCATTTTTTATTTAAATATATTCTTTTTTTTATTGTTTTCTTTTCATGTATTATTTTTTTTAAAAAGCATAACTTATAGTATTATAATAAAATGAAAACATTTTTAATTTATTACATAATTTCTATGGATTATCTTAATACACCATGGACAATAAGAAAGAAGTTCATTAGATATATTAGTTATTTTCATTTATTTCTCAATATAATGAAAAAGAAATTTTAATTCTATGGCAGCAGTTATTAATTAACACATAATAACTACGATATTAATTATTATTTTTTCACTTATATTATTATTAATACATAAACATATTTTAATGAACTCGATTAATTGTATTTTTTCTAAATTCATCACAAAAGCACATATAAAAAAAAAAAACACAATATTATATAATGACTTTCAATTGCACAATTTTCATCGGAGATGTGATAAATATTATTAGTCACTAATTCCATAAAATAAATTAAACTATTCTTTAAAGTGCTTTTTTTTTAAAACACATATTCATTTTTACATTTTAAATTTACTAAAATGTTTAATATGCAATTGAATGTGTAAATCTAATAGTTATCAAGCATATATATATTACGTGTTTGCTTCTTAAATTAGTCCAAATTATATTTAAAAAAATTTTATAAAAATTAATAATTTAAACTAGTTAAAAAATATAAATATATATGAATGGACATATGTATATTATATTATAAATTTTGCTAAATAAATAAATATAAGACATGAAGTAATAATAATAGATAGAAAACAGTTACAATAAATTTTCTATTATGTCATACATTTTCGTCTATTGAAAATTTGTTTGTACTAGAACATTAAATATCCATGGTATTTCTTCTTAAAAAAGTTATACCTAAGAACAAATTTTTTCTGTTACATAAGATAATTTTTACTTACAATATTTTACAATATAAAAATATACATATATAATTATATTTTATTAATTTGTAATATATATATATATTATATATAACTTTTCTATATATTACATATTTATGTAATTCTTATAAGATTCATTAAAAGGTACATATTAAGTAATAAATATATTAAATATACATATTCTAAGTATAGTAGAAATAATCTAGAACACCTAAAATTATTAATGAACTATATATAATTCATTTTTATAACAAATATTATATTATCACAAATTTATAATTTCTTATATAAATTATTCAAAATGTTAAGTATGTGTTAAAAAACTAATTGTAGCAAATAATTACGACTTCCCATTTTTTATAATACAATTTATATTAAATAATAATTAAACTTACCTCTTATTAAAAAATATAATTACCCTTATTTGTTTTTATAATATATAGAAAAAGATATTTACAATTAACTTTAGGAAAATCAAACAGTTTATTAACTAGTTAACAAAATAATCATTTTGCTCAAATAAATGTAAATGAAATGAAACATTATAGGTGTACTTTTCATAGATAACACTATAAATTTTTTAACTAACTTAACGAATAAATTCACACTTCACATTTTTTTATGAATTTTATGGAACATACTTCCATTTTTCACAATAGTACGCTTAAGAACACATATATTATTCTGAAATAATAAATTATATTCAAACAATTCTTTAAAGTATAAATTTAATAACCAAAACGATCGCATTTTTTTGAAATTAAAAATATATGCATTTATATTTTATATACAAATATTCATTTATATGTACATGAAGTCATAAAGTTTACGAAATTGCATGTATAATTCTCATATTAGCATATTATTTTAAACAATACTACATGTGCTTTTATGTCTTGTTAAAAGTTTTTTCAAACAAAAAATTTAATACATTTTGAGAAAGTTTTGGTTTATTTTCATATATTTTTTCATATTTTATAAATTTTCTGAAAATATAAATAATGCCCATTATAAATAATAATGGCATACATGCTATCAAAGCTAAAGTTACAATTTGAAATGCAACTGATCCTACATTCGCTTATAAGGTACTACAAAATACAGAACTTAATAATGTATTTATGACTAATCCTGCCCACATAACTAAATAAGGTGGAATAACTGCTAAAGCCACCTTTTTACGCATCTTCTTGTTTGCAGTAATTTTATTATTAAACTTATTATCCTTAATTTTATGTATGGAATCTAACTGATTAAATATATTTTGTTCACATATTCTACCTACTCTACTAAGTGGTGAAGACTTTTTTTTCTTATCTAATTTATACAATTTTTCCATACTTAAACAGCTTTCTCTTGATCCTCTTATTTCGGATTTAGTTCCATTATCATTTTTATGTTCATATTCATTCTGTAATGTAGCATTTCTATCGTCATAATTTAAATACTCAATTGATCCCAAATCAAGTGAGTCATCTAATAATAGCCTATTACTTCTTAAAGTAAAATAGCCATGTTGTTTATCTAACGATATACATCTGTAAAAAAAAAAAAATCTTTTGTAATTTATAAAAATATATGTTTGCATACTGAGAAAATATTATTATTAAAAATAAAACATGAAACAAAAGAACGAAAATAAAAGTATATATATGAAATATTTTTGTTATAACACATTATATATATAATGACTCATCCAAATAAAAGAAGGAAATGCAAATATTTTAATAAAAATAAGCGACTTAATATTTTCTTTTATCATATACTTACAGTATCCTATAATATATTAAATAATGAAAATATTAACTATATTTCAAATATTTAAAATGATAAAAAAAACAGTTTATATTATTATTTTTAATTTATTTATTTTATTTTAAAATAGTATATTAAAGTTATATAGATATAACTCACATTAAATTTTACATATGAAAAATAAATTTAAAATAAGTATAATTTTTATGTAGAATTCTATTATAGAATGACAAAAAACAAAATCACTATTGTAAAAAAAAATTTAAATAAAACTATATAGTAAATTCTTAAATTATTCAGTTTAATTTTTAAATAGAAATTTGTAGTAAATTTTTTTTTATTATTTAAACAAAAAAAATATTATTTGCAAAACAAAATTATATAAAGTAAAATTAGGTGGAAAATTATTTAATCACTGAAAAAATAATTCATATATTTTAAAGAAAGTGCAATATATAGAAAATATATATTAATATATATGCAAATGTTAGTTATCAAACATTTTATATTTTTTATAAAATAATTCTAAATTTATGCATGTCATGCAAATATTCATTCTTCATTTAAATAATATAAATTAATATAACAGAAAAAATTATAGAAAAGTTATATAAAGTTCTGAAATGAAATTTTGTTAGATTATATAAACCTTAAAATATATTTATAAAAAATATATCTCCTTATATAAATTATTATATATTAATAAAACAACGTTTATAGTTACTAAAAATCTATTAATATACGTATATTTTTAAAAGCCTTATAATAATTAGCACTATATATTTGTATAAGGATTTTGCAATATTATATTTTGATTATAAATCTGAATACAATTTATTGTTATTTAATGAATTATTTAAAAGTATATAAATTACGTATTTATATTTTCTTCCCAAAATATAAATAAACATATACTTAGAGAAATATTAATATATCTAAAAAAAAAAATAAAAAAACTTATTAGATTTATAGTAACTTTTTTGTATCACTAAATTATGTTGCTTGAATTAACATAATTACTTTTTCTTCTAATTACATTATATATAATTATTTTAACGTACATAATAACATTCGTTTATTATCTTTTACACTTATTCATCCTTCTAACAACGAAAACTTTTAACGAATTAAATAAATATTTTTACATATAAAATTGCTAAACATATACAAATTTATAAAACAAAAAAATGTTATAACATTACAAAATAAATTCAATTAGCATATAAGTTCTGTTTAATATAATGAAGATAATATGTTAATATATTTATAATCTAGAGCACTCCATCGAATAATCTTTAATCTGGAACATTTTTTTTTTTTTCCTTACTTTAAAAAAAAATATTTTTTGACAAATATTTTTAATTTCTTCAATATAAACACATTTATATGTTTGATGCCATTTTCCTTTATAATAGACATTTAAGTAATATTTATAAATTAGAAATAAATCGACATACAATCAATGAAAATAATTAATGTATAAATCTCATTATTTTCATATTTTCTGAAGCACCATAGCAAATAACAAAATAAATATTTGTTTATATAAGAATGATACTGAAATTGAAATTATATTAATAAATGTATACTATTTCTTGGCAATAAACTGACTTTTAACTTCTGGTCCATATCTATAAATCCTAAAAATCTATATATCAATAATTAAAAAAAAAAATTAGTTTTTTCTTTTTTTTTAACAAAAAAAAGGAATCCTTTAAATGCGAAAGCATTATTATTAATCAATATAAATCATTTGCACATTTATATATATAAAAAATCATATAAATTTTTTAAATAATATATTTATGTACAACCACAAAAAATGCAACAAACACACAAATATATACCTACACATGATAAAGCAATATCCCCCAAAATATATTCATTTTAATTACTGTTAATGATTATTTATATAATTTTAAATGTATTTTTAGAAATTTAAACTATAAAAGAAAAAAAGAGTGTATATTAATATTATCTATTAATATGCGATTATATTTAATTCATTAATTTAATATTCCAACGACATGGAATATAAAAATAGCTTATATTTTTTTATTTATTTTCAATATAATATGTAATTAATAAAAAAAATTTTAAATTGAATTATAACTGCAATTAGTAAAACATATATAATAATTCATTTTAAATTTCACTTAATTGTCATAATATAAGATACGCACACTAATAAGTAATTATAATTAGTCCATAATTAATAACGATAACATATAATTATATACATATAATTTCATATTTATTCGATGCAAAAATAATTCAAGTTTATTAAAAATATTTCTAACATTAATATGTTTTTAATTATATATCACGCATAAGATATCATATAGAATTTATATTAAGTTATTTTATAAGTAACTAAAGTATATATGCACATATAAATGTAACGAAATATATTTACTTCTTTATATTAAACATAGAAAAAGACCCATCCATTTTTAATCTAGAAATAATAAAACATTTTCTTAATACTCTTAACAAGTAATAATTTTATAGTAGAAAATAATATAAAATTAGAAGTAGCACATATTTAGTACAAATATATATTATAACAGTTCTATAAATAAATATTAATTGTGTCATTGTATAATCATTTAAATAAAAAAAATATATATTATTCATAAAAATATATTTAAACTCATAGAAAAATATATAAAACCGTAATATTTAATTGAGTAAAAATGACACATTATAACACGCTTATAAAAACATAAAAATATCAAATACACAAAAATACTAAAAAAATATATTATTACTATTGTATGTAGAATAAGTCCAAATATACTCTTGTTAATATACTATATTTTAGAATATGTATATAGGTTTACTAAGTAGTTGACAAAAAATATTATATATACTATTTCATATTGATAGCTTCTTTACAGAATAATACATATTTTTATTATTCATTTTTCTCGTTCAATAACTTAATTTTATTATATTTTTCATTATTTATTAAAATCTTATAAATTGTTACTATAAGTATAACGGTTAATGTAATGATAAATATTCCAAATATAATTAAGTAAACATATCCTTCAGATAATGTTTTTTTTAGACTATCTGACAACAATGTTTCTACATATTCCCAACACTTCTTGAACGGTCCATTTTCTCCAAATATACCTGATAACTCGCATGTCCTCAATATGGGTAATCCTACTCCTAACAATAAAAAAATCAGGAATGTAGCAATTCCAAATCCATAACTTCTAAATTTTATTTTTTTTAAATTTATATCACAAATTCTTCTGTTTTTTTCAATAAAATAATCATAATCTTTTTTTTTAATCCATTTTTTTTCAAAATGGAAATGTTTTCCATCAAACATTCCATTATTATAATCAATAATTTCGGTATAGTATTGCGCCTTATTTAATAAATCCCTATTAGAATGTTTGTTTTTTCCTTTGACCAGTTTTTCATTAATAGTTATATCCTTTTCACATTCTGTTTTATTTTGTATATTTTGGTTTAGTCTTAAAATATTTAAATCTTTATCCTGTTTATATATTGTTAGTAATCGAAAAATTCTTGTATCTAATTTTCTATAAATATTGTAGTACTCTTCAAAAGATTTATCAAAGATAATCTAAAGGGAAAAAAAAATAAAGATAAAAAATATTTGTTATTTAAAAGATAAATTATTAATTCTATGAAACCTTATTAATAAAAATAAAACACGTAAAGCATGAATAATGCAAATATACTTAAATGATAATATCATACCATATAACTCTTTAAATGACATATCCAAAATAAAAAGATGAAAGCAGATATTTCAATAAATATGATTTGTTTAATTTTATGTTCCATTATATATACCTTTAATATACTTATATGTTAAATAAACAAAATATTACTAATAAAATGATTATAATTTTCCAATGATAACAAAAATTCATCATTTATTTAAAAATTTATTTTTATTGATACATTGGAAAAAATTAGTAAAATTTATATAACTACAATGAATTTTAGTATAAGTGCATAGAAAAATTACATTAAAAAAATATTATATACCTTTTATAATAATAAAATTTAAAATAAAATTAATTGAATTTATTCAAAAATATATTAAATATATAATTTAGTTATTTAATATAGCGCACTTATTATACAAATTTTTTATTAGTATTTTTCAAAATTAAACAGAAAAAAAAATATACGATGTTATAAAATTTCTAATTATTAAATTTATATAGAATATAGAACGTAGAGAATACAGATAAAACATTATCCTCAATATCAATACAATAAAGACAAATCATAAGAATTTAATCATATAAATAATTATAATTGTATATATATTATGCTGTATAATTACGTATTAATATTCGTAAAATATATTTATTATTATAGCAATATGATAATAATATATATAAGAATTATTAATTTGTGTTATGCAATTCATAACGGATACATTAGATAATCTCTAAGTCCATACGAACTTCTATAACATATAAAACATTTAAAAAAATAATATATGTGTTAATAATATATGTACAAATATATATTTTAGAGGATAAGGGGAATTTATTTTTATATTTGTTCCATAACTTTTAATAATTATAATTTTTAATTTTGTAAAATTAATGGCATTATTTTTAAATGAATAATTTTTATATACATAAAATTAATTCTTTTTAATATTTCTTTTAATTAATTATATTTTTATAACAAAAACTTAAATATAAAAAAAAACAAACTTAATATCAAGAAGTAATTATTCAACTTCTCTAATCATATAAATGTTATATAAATGGTCTAATATATTTTAAAAATATTATTATAATATTTAACATTAAAAACAATGTATATATATATAGTTTTTATTAAAATTGTTATTATCAATATTTTCATTTTCAATGTGCTCTATTCCAATATCTTCGATTGTAATTTTCTATAGGTACTAATTATAATTTTAAAAAATGAAAATATGCATAGGCAGTTTCATAGTCTAAACCATATTATTCAAAGTTATAGCTAATTATTAAAATACATATTAGTATTATTTTTTTCGTTTGAATCAAAAAAAAATGATATTTAATAAATCAGACGTAACCAAAAAATTTTCTTGTTGAACATTTGTATGGGGAACCTTATATGTAACATTTTTTTAATCAATTAACTTTAAAAAAAATAAATTAAACCATTAAATATAAAATATTAATATTCATAAAACAAAATAAAAGGATGCAACTATTTATAACTTATCTATAAAAATGTAATTCTTTTTAGCAATATCCTTTTTTTTTTCTTAAAACCAAAATATTAATTTGAAGAAAATATTAACTATAAATATAAACTCTCCATATTATTATATATTTTTAAAGTAATATTGACTGTTTACTTAATATATGTACATAAAAATTAAAAAAATACTACATATATATATACATATACGTTTATCCACGTATAATTATATATATTTTTTTAATTGCCGTAAATAAAAAATTTTTATAGATAAAAATAATACATTTTAATAAGTATTTTATTATAAAAACTATGAAAAAAAAAACTAATCTGAAAATACGATCCATTAATATATAATAACATTTAATTCATTAATATGTCCCTTAGTGATGTAAAAAAAAAAAATATATAGTATATTTAATTATAAATTTTCAGTATAATATATATTTATGTGATTTTTCAAAATAGAATTAACGAAAGCATTGATAACAATCATGAATAATAAATTCTTCTAAAACATACTTTAATTAAGAAGTTTTTATAATTCTTGAGCTATTAAACAATTATAAGTAGATCATATTTTAAAAAAGTATTATTTTATCTTATAACAATATTTTGCCTTTTGACCAACAAAATACAAACTAAAAGTATGTTAAAAAAACTTATAAAATAAAAATTTTCTATAACAAAGTTTTCATAAAATAAATTATATAGAATAAAAATTAAGTGTTTTTCATATAATATACGTATATATATAAATGGGCAACGGAAAACCTGCACTTTCCCTTATTAAATACAAAGCAAGATATACTCATCTTTTTTTAAAAACAGATGATGCATATCTTTAAATGCATTAACATATAATAATTTTAGAATGAAGCAATATAAAAAATATAGTGTGGCATTTCATAAATTACAAATACATATTAATAAACTTAACTAAAATTGTATTAATTTTCCTATAATATATTATTTTTATCACAAAAAAAATATAATTTTTATGAGTATCAAAAGAAATTCCAACATATATAAATATATATTAATCTAACGTAGTTAACTTTGTTGAAAATATATCATAAAATACAAAATAAAAAACATTTAATTTCACCTAAAATCATAATGCACATTTATATATTGTCATGTACCCAAAAAAGGAAAGTACATATAAATGTATTTATAAAATTACGTAATTATATATATGTATATTAAACATATGACGAGAATTAATACAAATATTACGTCATATTAAAGACTTCATTATCGAAAGAAACATATAACATACTTTATATTTTACCTTTCCTGAACTTCATTTTTTGATATTTTTTAACTTTTTTATGGTAATAAAAAACCACTGATATAAATGCAAAGCCTAATATAAGAAAAAGTGAGCAATATGTTAAAAAAATAAACATGTTATGAACAAGAGCAGACTTCTGCTTACCTTTAACGGTTAAAATTTGCTTAAACATTCTACCGAAAGAATCATTCTTCAAATACTCCCCAATTTTATCAACTGCGCTTTTTCCAAGAGATTGATAAAACACATAATATAGCACATTTGAAATTCCATAACCCAAAGAAAATTCTACTGTTAATGCTAGTGATAACAACAATAACAACATCAATGGAATAGCGATTCTTAATGAACATTTTTTACGTATTATTTTTTTGTAAAGCTTACCACTAATTGTCTTGTTGTTTTTAAGAAAATCTTCAAAATCAAGTTCTTTAAATATTTTTCTTTCCAAATAGGAATATCTATTTGTTTCAAATAAACAGAATTTATTTTTTTTATCTTTTTTACAGCCTTTTTCATTATATGGTAAATTTTCACTTAATAGTTTCTTTTTATCTTCTCCCCACTTTTCGTTATTAGACGCATCATTTTTAACATATTTTCCATTTTGAATCTCTTCTTTTAAACATACAATATGTGAATCCCATTTCTGATTATGTATTCCAAGTGAACGATAATTTCTTGCATAAAATTTTCTACAATGTTTGCAGAATTCATCCAAAAGTGTGTTATGCGTACTCTGAAAAAATAAAAAAAAAACTTATCAATTAAATGAATATTTTCACACTAAAAAAAGTACTAAAATAAAAAAAAATAGAAAATTATAAGTAATATAAATACCTGTAAATAATTATATTTTAAATTATAAATGTAAAAATTACATATCCAAGTTAAAAGTATAAAAGTAGAAATTTTTAAAAATAATAGTAACTTAATTTTTTGTTCCATGATATAGATTATTAAAACTGTAATATACTGAGAAAAAGCACAATTAATAATAATATAATATTCCTTTATTTATATAGGAAACTTTTATTATACATTTATTCTTTTATATTTATAAATTTTTTTTTGTTCGTAAAAACATATTAAAAAATGTATAATTATAATTTTTTTTTACAGCAGTGACTTGGAAAAAGAACTTCAATTAGAATAATTTAAATTCAAATAACTAATAAACATATAAAATATATAATTTATTTATTTAAAATAATAAATTAATTAAAAAATATTTTTGTTAATTCATTTCAGAATAAAATAAAATATATATGATTACATAACATTCTAGATATTGATTATATGTAGAATATAGAATGTATAGAATATAGATAATGGATCTCTTTATACCTTAAGAGAAGTATTAC
This sequence comes from Plasmodium brasilianum, assembly GCF_023973825.1. NCBI lineage: Eukaryota > Apicomplexa > Aconoidasida > Haemosporida > Plasmodiidae > Plasmodium > Plasmodium brasilianum. Next base: position 1,490,591 of record NC_090118.1, on the reverse strand, counting down.
AGATGTTAAAGAAGTTCTCCTATTAATTATTCCGATTTTATAAACAATACATTTTTGAAAAACTTGTTATTCCTAAAAAAAATATTAATTGTTATAGAAACATAATGATAGAAGTAAAAAATGAAAAAAATATTTTTCATATATTTTTGTTTTATATTAATTATGCTAATGTAATTAAATATAACATAAATATATACATTCTTTTATTTTAAATAACATATATCAAATATCGTATTTATAATAAAGAACCTAAAGCACTAAAAAGTTATATATTTCAAAGGTAAATAAAGACCGTCTTTTATTTTTGTAAAATAATTTTTGAGTGTTATAGTGCTTAATTAGGAGTAAAATGTACCATTATCTCTAAATTAAAAGTTTGTAAATTTATCAATTTATTTCAAATTTCTTTTTAATTTAATATTTGTTTAAACGAAATAAGATAAAAAAATAATACATAAAAAAGTGAAGGATAGAATAAGTATTAAATTAACTTAATAATAATCTTGGAATAATAATATACTTCGTTAACAGCATTTAACGTAATAATGAGTATAATTTCATGTCAACATATTTTTACATAGATTTTTAATAATTTTTATAAACAAATTTTAACACAAACAATTATCTAAAATAAAAAGTAAAATAAGAAATATACTTTAAGTCTCTCATTTAAAAATAAAGTTTTATAAATTATGAAATTGACAATTTACTAATAATAATTTATTTCTAAAGGAGAATTATATTATTATTTAATTATAATTTTTTACTTGAACTATAAAAAAATCTAGAATTTTGTTAATATATTCTTATATCAAATAACTTTTGAAACATGTAATATTCATAATAACTTTTTTATAAACAAGATTTGTTATGTTTACATTTAAATAAGAAGTACATTTTAACAAAAAAAATTTAATAGTTTATATTTTATTAAATAAAAATAAATGCAAATATATTAAAATTAAAGTAATGTATTGTATATATATTAATAAGATCAATAATGAAAAGTTACAACCTTTAAAAAGAAAAGAGAGGAATTGTTAATTATAAAAGTTATCTCATTAGGTGCGTGAAATTACATTAATTACGATATAGTATAATAGACTAAATATCACATATATATTGAATTACTAATCCAAATGAAACTATTGCACATATATTTTTTGCATATATGATATATATTTATATTCTGAATATTCAGCAATTTAAATTTCACATTTAATAAATAAAGAAATATATATTATATATATATATTCCGAAAAATAAATTGTAATACAACAAAAATCTAGAAATATGAGAACCGTTAAAAATACTTCTTATACATCTTATTACTTCTGTTCATTAATATATGCTTGTATAATATATAGTCTCAATAAAAAAAAATTTATAAGTATACAATTAATTTTTGTTAGCATATTTCCATTAAGCATAAAGGAAATATTCACTAGATACAGGAAAAAAAGTATTTCTGAAAGCAATATATCAATTTTGAGGAGGCTTTTATTTTGTCTTTTTCTAATTTACAGGCTTATTTAATAAATTTAACAGAACATATAACATTAAAATATATAAAAAGTAACAAGTGAAAATACAGTTGTAAATCTCTTTTTATAATTAAATAATTATATTAGTAATTCTCACCTTAATATATATCACAAATTTATTAATGGAATAATAAATAGAAAAGTAATAAAAATACTATAACAAAATTATCCAATAGAGTAAATGCTAACGTAATACTTATACATTCTGTATGTTTTACACTTTTTTTCTTGATAGAACAGGAATATTTTCTGTTTTTATATATAGGAATATATACTCCTTATAATTTTTTTAAAAATACATATTTATCACTATATATGGCTCGAATAAAACAAATAATCATTTCGTGACTAATTTTTTGGATGTCCTTGAATTATCACTGTATCTACGCTAATACATTCCAATATATTTTAATTCAATATTACCTCTTTATTGCATGAACCAACATATACATTACCATATAACATACCTTTAATTCTACATTATATCTCTCCTTTTTTTCTGAAAATAATATAAGAATCCTTTGTCTAATATTCCATCCACAATATTCTAATTATCTAAAGATATATAAAAGGTACATTATAATGAAAAGAATATATTTTTATTATTTATAATGTGCTAAATTTCCTTAGAGATAACAAAAATATTCTTATAAATATATGTATATATAACATGGAGCTACAAAAATATAAGAAAAATTTTATTCTCGTTTATTATAGTACCTTATTTAAATATGGACATATACAATTGAAAAAGATAAATCTACGTGATTTTTCTAATATAACATATTTATTTATTCTATAAATTTTTATTTTTTCTGATTTTATAACACATCTATTTTGGCAAAATATATAGAGAATATTGACAAATTAGTAATATATGAGTATAGTAATTACTTTAGCTATTTTATTTTATTTTTTAAAAAAGTGCTAAATTCCATAAATAATGTACATGTTGTAAAAAATCTAAGATAATTTAATAAATATTTTTCTAAATATATGAAATTAATTTATTTATAGAAAAGCAAATATCAAATGATATTTGGGAAACGAATTTTATTAATGAATACTCAAAAAGCATATATATATTAATAGCCTGATGGAACAGTTCAAAATGTTTGTTATTAATACCTTTCAGAAAAAAAATAAAATGGCTATTCTGGTATACAGTAATTTTTTTTTATAATTAGAATAAAAAAATCAGACATGTGTTGACAATAAGCATGTTAACATATGTTAGTAATATAGTTATTTTTTTATTGAACCTTCTAATAATAAGCTTAATTATGTATACATGTTATAATTCTTATACATTATTTACAAGTAATAAATACAGTATATAATATAATAGTAATCATACGATAGAAAAAAAAATAAAAAAATACTTTTTTTTATAGCACAAGTTATAATCTAGTATGTCCCATATATATAAAACATGTAAAATATTTATACTAGAATAATATTGAAATTATATTGTGCAATTTTATTAAAATAAAAAATACTAATGTTCTAAAGAGTTCTATACAATTTAACGCTTTTATAAAATTGCATGTTATTATTTTAAATATAATAAAATAATTTCTATATAGTTAAAAAAAAAAAAAGAATCCTGTTTATTATGATCAAAATAAAATTTATTAAATTTGAGAATTAATTTATATATTTTTATTTTTTCGCTAAAATATTTATAAATTTATAATATATAGCGAAAATGCTATATTAAAAAAACATAATAACTATGTAAGAATATATATAAGAAAAAATTTATAGTAATTATAATTATTAAAAAAAAATTATAATAAAAAAATAATCTTAAATAAAATAATTTACAGTAAAAAATAATAATATTAATAAATAAAAAAAAAATATATATAATATATAATAAAAATTAAAAAAACCAATAATGTATTATTATACTTTTTGACATTTTTATGGAAGGAATAATAGTATATATAATTTTTATTGGTATATAAATAAGTATTACTTAAAATAATATATTAAATGACTACTGCTATGTAACATTCTCAAATAAAATAAATTGTATTATTAATGAAATATACCTATAAAAGAAAAAATATTTTTATTATATATTGTTTATTTAATATAATAAACGTAGATAATAATAAAAATGTAATATCATAAATATATTATATTAATTATATAATAATAAATTTACACTAATTTTGGTAAGTAAACTACTTTTCTAAAAATAATTAATTAAAAATATATGTAAATATCCTGAAATTTTCCATATGCTACTAATATACATCAACCTAGATCATTACAGAAATATAAGATAAATATTATTTTACTCTATGTATTCGCATGTATATACACTATATAAACTTATATATTTAGATATATAAATAATTAATATGTTTCTTGGTTAAAGACATTTAAATGGTTCTTTTATTTGGATGACTCCTTGTCAAAATTTACTAATTTATGTTTATATAAAAAAACATAACAACGCAACTTAATATTTAATACTACCTATTATGAAAATTATATAATTATAAAAATAACATGAACATATAAACTTCTTTTTAATAATTATTTTCTAGTTTTCTATGCAACTAATTTAGTTAATATTTTTTAGGATCATTTGTTTTTTTTTAATTATTTTATGCATTTTATATTAATCAAATATGTTCACGTCAATTTAAGATAAATACTAATGAAAATTTAGCAAGACGAAACAATAATTTATAAACAATTTTCATTTTTTTTTTGAAATACTGATTATTTCCTTAGTAAATGTATACAATATAAATTAATGTTATTATTAAATATATATATTTATTTTATAAGTATACATCTATGAATTCACATAAATACATATATATATATATTATTAAATACCTTATCATTTTTGACTCTTGCAGATACAATATCAGATGTATTAATCATTTCTCATAAATATGCCTTTTGTATTAGTAATTTTTTTCCCCCTAATTAGAAATTCAATTAATGTCGTAAAAATAATGGAATATATGGCTCTTTTAATTTCATTATATTACTTAAAGGTAAATTAATGTGGATTATAAATATGTTCCTCGAAATTATTACTTTCCTATTGTTTCATTAAGTAGTATTTTTATAATCATCCTTATTATAGATCTAATGAATCTCTTTTATAACACTACTACTATTATAGATTCTATGAAATTTACACAAACATATATATGATAAGATATTCGCTAAAATGAGGACCATTATAATTTATATCTACATGTATCTCATTATACTCAGTCACTTTTCTAAAATTTATTTATTCGAATTAATTTATTTTCTTCAAAATATATTGAACCCTTTTATATTACCAATAAGTTTACGTATATATAACTAATGTAATGTTTACCAAAAAAAAAAAAATGATTATAGTTTTATTTTATTTTTTTTAGTTCCAAATGAATAAATTCATTATATATATATATAAAAGTAATTTCTACGCGAAGATTTTTTATTATCACTTGAATATACTTTTTTACATGCTTGTTTATATGGGATGAATATCATAAAGATATGCATACACTCATAAGACCACCGTATTCATACGTGCACACATTCATATACGTAATCTTCTTTCATAGAACTAAAACGAACTAATAATATTTACTTTTTCGTTTTACAACATTGCAGTATATACATTTCCACTTTTTATTTTTTTTTCGGCTTTATCAATGCTAATAATAAATATACTAATTAACAACCCTTATAAGAATCTTTAATAAAGTTAACTGCATGTAAATTTACAATGAAGGTATAATATAAAATGAAGCTCTCGTTAAACGAATTATATACACATCTAATTAATTCAATTATTGTAACGTTTAGTTACCTTATGTATATATTTTTTCTTCTTTTTCTTATAATCTTTAAGATAAATACATGTTTCAGTTAACTTCATGCCTTGAGATATTGTCCCTTGTCAAATACCCGAGTTCTATCATATGTCTCATTCCATCTTATATATATAAACATTTATGTGAACACAAGGCGATACTGTGAGAAATAATATGTGAATAAATTTACAGCATGCAAAAAATTATATGTACATATATATGTATGTTCATCCATTTACAGCTTTTCAATGTATACATACTAAAAGTTCTACAGAAAGCTATTACAAGTAAGAAAAAACAATAGGCATAAGTGCTATACGCATAATTATTCATACATTCATGAAGAGTGCAATCTTATGTATACACACAATAATGCACACAACTGCATACTAAAATCAATTTAGTTATTCATATACATAAAATCACCTTTTGAGAATAAATGTTTTATTAGATATATTTTATTTTAAATTTTTTAAGTAAACATTAACATCTCTATAAAAATATACATCTGGTGGATATAGCAACACAAAAAAAATTTACCTATATATATAAGAAGCTTCGTTATTATGAGAAATTCATCAAAAATATATTAAAGGTAAATAGATAAAACAAGTCATATAAAATACATTTTATTACGTTTATTTGTTTTAATCTTCTCCTGTTGTTTCAGTGTAGTAGAATATATGTCCGTTTATACTATTAATCATATTGTGAAATCGATGTGTTGTAATAGGCATAAAAATGAATATGCATTTTATAAAATATGGGCAGGTACATATGTTGAAGTATGCATATGGACCGACCATCCTACGTAATGCATATATATACATCCGCATATTCACATGTATATATGCATATAAGTATGCATACATATATTTACATGGCATAGAAGTATACATGGCACATATATTTACATGGCATAGAAGTATACATGACACATAAATTCTTTAAAGTTGTTTTTTTTTAGTTTTTATACGTACATTTTCCCACAAATTTCATAATTAGAGACTTATATTTATGGATTTTCACCTTTTCATACAAACTAAGGATAAAAAAATTAAATCAGAAAAATACCGCTAATAAATTATATCCTTTTTTTTCTTTGTCCTTTTCATAAAACTTTTATAAGGATATCTATCTTCACTTTTAAAAGAATATCTCTGTAATTGCTGTTTGAACATAGAAAAAAAAAAGGGGAATATTAGAATTAAGAATTGCACCTATTCATGCATAATTTATGTCGTCATTAATGATATTTCATATTCTTTTACTTTTTTTTATTTTTCTTATTTTCGTTTTCTTAGAGTCACTTTTGCATGTGTTTGACAGATATGATTTTCGTACTTCTCCATTCTTTCCTATTTCATAGTAACGTTCGTTCTCGATGAAAAAGTAGTCCTAATACAAATATATATAATCTGAAAAAAAAAAGAATATTTTTTATAAACGTAATATTATTTTTTTGCAGTTCACATAAAATTAATTCTGGCAATACACCGTTTTATAATTAACAAAATTTCTGCATGCAAATTCAAAAATTAATTAAGGCTAAAATGAAAAAAAGTATACAAATAACAGATGTAAAATAATTTTTAAAATTATAATTATTTATATTACACAAATAATTATATCAATTCAATATAATAGTAACAATTCAAAGACTCTCTCACAATGGAATCATGCAATTTATATATTACTTTCTAAAAATAATTCCGGTTATTTCATTAAAATTTTATAATTTTTTAATTTTATAATTTTTTATTTTTTAACTTTAATTTTTCAAGCGTTAACTGCAAAAAGAAAGATAGATAAGAAATCCAGGTAAAAGAGAGAAATAAAAAACTGAGATAAACGGTAGAGCTCAAAATATGTTGTAAATAATTTTTTAGGGATATGTATATATGTGTAATTTATATTCTTTACCCTTATGTTCATGCATATATATAAGAACAATTTAAACAATATTAAGAAAAAAAAATATAAATATATATATACATTAAAGTATTATAATTACATAAACAAATAAAAAACTCTTTTAGGAGAAGATTCAATAGAAGGTTCTTATATCATTTTTTTTCTTAAAAATTTTGCTTGAATTTCTGTTTTAAAATTCTATATACTCAATATTTTATTAACATGACATTTGGGAACTTGCACTAATGAAATTTGGTATCATGTATTTAACTTTACATAACTTATAATAATACAAATAAACGGGAAACAAATGATATTAAAAATTTAAAATAGATACTTGAAATATAAGACATTTTAATTAGATCAAAAACATTTATTATGATATTTTTTTATTTAATTATACAATTGTTCATATAAAAGTAGGTTTTATACACTATATTAATTAATCCTTCAATATCGTTACTCTCTTTTCCATCTTGTAGGAATGTTTTTACTTTAATGTAACTGCGTTTTACAGTTGTCTCCATATAATATATTAATTTTAAAAATTCATATTTTTTAGCCTTATGGACTATTAAAAAATATATGATGAAAAATTTTGAATAAAATTTTTTTTGAAAAATATATTGTAATTAATTTTCATAAAATAATAAAAAAAATAATAATATAATTAAAATACGTCTACGCTTTTAATATTTAAAAAAAATACGGATAGATATTCAAGAACATAAATCTAATAATATAACATGTAACATTATACATTGTATTATAACTGAATATTTACTCAGTTTGTTTTTCATGTATATCTAAATAGGTAACATTATGAAATAATGAGCATTACTATTTTTCAATAATTGTACTTCGTTTCTTTTTATTTCATATAAATTAAACTAAAAAAAATATTATCTTAATATAATTATTCTACATAAATATATGTATTATGTACATAGAACAAAATATTTTAATAAAATATAGTAATACCTAATATTATAGAAAAAAAAAATACATATATATATATTTTATTAAAAATTTTATTAGTAATCTTTTCGATCTCACCATATAGAATTGAGCATATATGTTAACATCAAATTTTATGTCTTATTAGTATATTTTTGCAAAAACAAATATATGTATGTATTATACCACTGACTAAATATTACGTTTCAATCCTAAAAGAATGAGATAACTAAAACATATATTATTATTATTATATAATATTCATTTAAATTCATAAAAAGTAAAATGTAATATATTAACTTTAGTTATGAAAACAACGAACAAAACAGCTTCATATTAATTCATATATATCACAGTTAATTAAATCTTCTATAAAAATACATAATAATTTTGAATGGTACATATTAAAATTTATGTAACAAAATAAAAACAACTCTATGTAGTTAAGAATGTCTTAAAAATGAAAAATATCTTTTTTTAATTTAATTTTATTTATAAAATAAGTACTATACACAAAAATCTATTATTAATAATTAATATAATATATATACATTTATATACATTAAAAATAGGAAATATATATAAAAAATACATACACACTACTATAATGTTTTAAAAAAATATTTATTTTTTTCATTACAAATAGCACTAATGTTGTTTCTTTCAGATATATACATATAATTATAATAGTACTATTATAAAAAAGATAAAAAAGGATTTATATATATATACGTCCATATATGTAAGCAATCAATTCATTCATTTCATATCTAAATAATGTCCAAAAAAAAAAAAAATATAATTTATTTATTTATAAATTTTCAATATAGTATATATTAAATTAAATTTTAAACAGAGTAGTTAACACCAAAATTAAGATTAATAATAAATAAATCCATTTTTTCTTTTCAATTGTAAAGGTACAAAATCCATAATTTGGTAAACAATTATAAATAATATATATTTAATAAGGAAATATTTTTATTATATATGTGTTCAAATTTGTATATATAAAAAAAGCTAAAACTGTATTAAAAGGTTTTTTCAATTATTATTTCTTATAGCATAATTTTCATAAAATATATTTTATATAATGTATATTAGGTTCTTATTTGGCAAAAAAGAAAATAAGTATATACGTACGAAAACAACAAATTATATTCAATTTCTTTCATTAAATACTGAACAGTTACCATTTATTGCTAATTTAAAACTAATCATACATTTTCCTAATATTCTGTAAAAATAACCATTTTGAAATGTAACTGAGTATAAAATAGAAAGCAGCACTTTTTACCTAAAATATAAATTATCAAAAGAATTCAACAAGATTATATAATTTGTTTTATCATATATGAATTTTAATGTACAAATATATCTTATTATAAAAACCTATTTAATAAAGAATATAGGCATACAACGATAAATATATATTTAATTAATCCGAGAAAATATATTATAATACTATTTGAAAAATATTAATATGTTCAAATTAACTAAAAAACTAATAACATATTTTTCTCTTGTACATAAAAATGTCCACTTGTATGTAAGTTTATTTATAAAATTTAAGCAATTATAGTTATGTTTACTAAGCAGAGCACTAAGAATATTACAGGCATTAATTCATATTAATGTGTTCATCAAACAAGGAAGCATATTCCTTTTGTACATTTTACCTTTTTCTGAACTTAATTTTTTGATATTTTTTAACTTTTTTATGATAATAAACCATTCCTAATATAAGTGTTACACCCAATATTAAGAAAGCTATTAAATATATTAAACATAACAGATATCTATAAAATCCATATACGTAATCGTATTTTTCTATATCCGCCAATTTTGTTCCTTCACTAGTCCACCTGTTTAATTTTATTTGTTTTGCAGACTTAAATAAAAAATTTAAAGAGGATTTTTCCAGCAAACTATTTAAAGAACCGTACCACCAACCTCCAAGCCATAAACGTAATGCGTAAAACACTCCCTTTCTAAAATAGTGAAAGCAAGAAAAATCTATTATCATCGATACTGACAACAACAAAAACAATAACAAAGGTATGGTAATTCGTAAAGCTAATTTTTTACGTATTATTTTTTTGTAAGTTTCATCACTAATTGTCCTGTTTTTTTTAACAAAATCTATATAATCAAGTTCTTTGAATATTATCTTTTCTATATGAGATAATTTTATAGTCTCAAATATATTAGACTTATTTTTCTTATGTAATTTATATCCTCCAGTATTATTTAGTGAATGTGCATCGGATTGATTCATTTTTCGTATATCCCCTTTATCGTTTATACATATATCTTTTTCCTTCTTCATCATATAATTAGGTATCTCTTCTTTTGAATTTAAGAAATTTGAATATTTATCATGTCTATATTTTGCTAGTAATCTATAATTTCTTATATCTAATTTACTTCCACTGGTTCGTTTCCCATAAAGGAATTTATCAAATATACTCTAAAAAACATAGAAAATATATATTATTTATATAAATAAATATCCTCGTACTGAATAACAGTGTTAATAAAAATTAAAAACTAAATATGTAAATAATACATATTTCTTTAAATTAAGTAATAGTACTATATTATTGGAAAAATGACATATCCAAGTAAAAAATATAAAAAGAGAAACTTTAATAAAAAAATATAACTTAATTTCTTGTTCCATTATATATATTTCTATATCCTAATATATTCAGTAGAAGAAAAATAAACAATCGTATAATATTCATTTAATAATATAACATAGTAATTATAATGTAAAAGAATTTTATTAATGTATTATAAAAACATAATGAAATGTATATTAATATAATGTTTTTGATAATAGAAACAAACAAAAATAACTATAAATAATATTTTAGAATTATTTTTTTTAATTTTATGCTTAAAGTAATATTTTTCATTAAAATAAAATAATTTGCATTCTCAAATATTTAAAATATATAATTTATTAATATAATATTGCAAGGTAATTATAAAAATATTTCTTAATATTTTTTTAAAACAAATTAATAAGAAATTATAAGATTCTTAAATATTTATAAATTCTGAGGTTATATATAAGATAGAACATATAGAATACATATACTATAGAATATATAGACAAATTATATATAATTCCATATTTTGAGATAATAATATCTAATTCAAATAATATTTTTTACTAATAATTGTAACTTTTTTACATGTTTTGGAAGACCATTTTATTATTTAAGAATAATAAATACTGCTATGTTATTATAATAATAGTAATAATAAATGAATAAAATAATATTCTATAAAACCTTTCATGTTATATTATTTATAGCTCTTTCCTTATTCACTAAGTAAACATGGATATTTTTATGTGGTCCATAAAATTTTTAAAAGATCGAATTTATAGTATACTACGAAACATAAGAAACAATATATTTTTTAAAGGTAAAAACGAATTATAATTTTTATTTAAGTTTTTCCATCGTTACTATTTGTACATTAAATATTTCTAAGTTCTATTTATTTTATTTTTTTTTTGTTTTTAATAATATGTACATATTTATCAAAATTATAGTAGAAAATAATAGAATGACAAGAAAAATGTAGTTCCATTTTAATTTTAACTGTTTCAATGTAAGAATAGACTACATAGAGTTACACATTAGTTTAATTCCATCAATAATAAAATTATATAATGTATTTTGTTAACACTTTATTTTTTTCATAGTTATTTAAGAAAAAGTTCATAAAATAAAATAAAAAACGTCATTAAAGGATGATAGATTTACTTATTCCCTAATTCAGTATAACAACATAGTAATATACTAAAAAAAAGTAAAATACTCAAAGTTTCTATTGAATAAGAAAACGCATTTCTACAATTTGATAACTTCCTAGAAATAACTTAAAACCCAAGACCAAAATCTAAACCTGTATTGATAAATTTTATGTGAAGAAAGAATTTTCTTTTTTTTACTATTATTTTATTTAAAAAATTAAATTTATAAATATGAATGAATTAGTAATATTCAATATGAACTAAATGTATTTTTATGTATATTCATAATAATATGAAAAATTTAGTAAATATACTTATAGACAATTAAGATAACATCATACATTTGTTTAAATAAATACCTATATATAATGAAAAGAAAGTAGAAAACATATATTTAATTTAATAAATTTTAAGGATAATTTAGATTTTTACAGATATGTAATAATTCATTAGAAATTCACTATTATCTAAATATAAATGTAAAAATTTTTACGTATTGTATATTAATTTGTTAAATAAATTAATTCATTAATTTCAACTTTGAATTCGAAAAACAATAAAACAGTATAATATATATTTATTTATTTATTCTAATATAATATATAATTAAATATTTTTTTCAAAATTAAATATAAACTAAATGAGGAACAATAATAAAGTGATAAAGGTTAAGTCATATTTTAATTTTAATGGATTGAAATCTCTAATTTAGTAAACAGTTATATATAATCTATATTTAACTAATATATTTATTTATTATATATCAATTATTTAACATATGTATTATTCAAATATTTTTAATTTTTTTAAAAACGATTTTACCATTAGCATATTTAATAACATATTTTAGATAAAACATATCATATAAAATAAAAATAAGTTTGTACATAAATTAAATATATATATATATATATCAATATAATTAAATATATGCAACTAATTTCATAAAATACAAAAGAAGTCACATTATAGTTAACATGAAAATTATAGCACATTCACAAAGTAACACGAACAGTAATAATGTTAGTCTAGAACAAGATTTATTATATAGAGAAGTACTTATTTATTAAAATATAAAATATCACAATATTCAAAGAGAGTATATAAATTTTTACAGTATATATTCATTATAAGGAACATAAATATATTTTTTATAAAAATTCATATAAATGCACAAATATATATATTATATCATATACATGTAACAAAGTTTAATTAATAATTTAAAATTTATGTCTCAAGATATTAAAATATTCTAATTTACCCAAAAATTAAGAAGTTGATTTTTACTATGGTACATCGAAAATCCTGTGTATATACGCTTATATGTATAAAACTATGGTAATCATAGCTATGATCATTTAGAATATATAATAAAATATATCAAGTTCTTAAATCATATTAATGACAATTTTAACTTAACAATATTTGCTTAATATTATTTATTTCATTCAGAAATGTACTTAATTTTTTTATATTTTTCATTATTTCGTAATATTTTAGGAATCGCAACGATGAGCAAGATAGCTAATATAATGATAAGTGCGACAAATGTTACTAGGTAAAAATATTGTACTCCTGCTACTTCTCCTGCTACTGCTTGTGAATCTGTTCCTTCTATAATTGATTTTAGACCTGTGTCTTCATATATAAATTTCCAAAGAGTCTTAAAAGGTGTAAAAGTTGAATCCTCAACGAAGTCAAAAACGCGCAATATGGGTAACCCTATTCCCACTAAGAAAAAAAGAAAGAATAAAACAATTCCGAATCCATAACTTCTAAACTTTCTTTTTTTTAAAGCTATATCACAAATTCTTCCATTTCTTTCAACAAAATTATCATAATCTTTTTTTTTAATCCATTTCTTTTCAAAATGAAAATATTTTCCATCAAACATACTAGAATTATAATCCATAATTTCTGTATAGTATCGCTCTTTATTTAATGAAAATATATATGAGTTTTTTGTTTTTTCTTTATTATGCACATCCTTTTTTTCATATTCTTCATTATTTTGTACGTCTTCTTTTAAAACTATAATATTTGAATCCTTATTCTTCTTATAATTTCCTAGTATTCGACTATTTCTCGCATATATTTTTTTACAAATATTGTAGTTCTCACCTAAATAATAGTTGAATATACTCTAAAAGAAAAAAGTAAATATATATTATTTAGTAGAATACAAAATATAACCCTAAAAATCTTGTTTTTTAAAATATATTACAAAAAGTGTTAATTTTACAAATAACCTTAAATAATTTTATCATACCAAATCATTGTTACAAAGGCATATCCATGATACAACAAGAAAAAAAGCAATTCTAAAAAGTAAGATTTGTTTATTTTTTAGTTCCATTATATAAATATTTAATATTCTAAAATATTAAAAATAAGTTGATAATAATATAATTTATTAATAATAAACAGTGTTACACCTGTTCAAAAAATCTACATTTATTATTGATTACAAAATACATCATAAAATGCATATAACTATAATTGTTTTTACCAAATATACAAAGTAAAATAATTTCAATAATATGTTATACAATTTGTATTATTATATTATTTAAAACAAAACGTTACTTTCATTAAAATAAAATAATTTGAATTGATTCGCAAATTTTTTAATTACATAAATTATATAATTAACATACAGAACTAATTAAATAATACTTTTATTGTCGTTTTATGAATAAACTAAGAAATAAATTTTATCTCTTATTACAAGGAAATATTAGCTTCATCTACTGTATAGAATGTACCGAATATATATATATAATGTACATATATATATTAAGACAGTAATAGTAATTTTAGTATTTTTATTTTAATAATTCTAATTTTATAAATAATGTATTTTTAAAAAAATAGTCCTTAAAGATTGAATATTAAATATTTAAACAATACAGCAATAATAAAAGAAAATTTTATATGTTATTTTGTGTTATTTTATATATAACTCCAACTTTACTTACTTTTTATGAATATGAGATTTATTATTATTGTAGATCATAATATATTTAAAAAAACTAATTTATATAGGGCTAGTTAGTCTATAAAAATTTATATATTTAATGAAAATAATATATAATTTTTAATTTTTTTGTAAAATTCTTTAAAAAATTTGAATTTAAATAAATACATTACATACTATTACTTTTAAATAGAAAATAGCTATATATATATATATATATATATATATATATATTTCATTTCTATATTTTAGTTTTTAATTAATTATATGTATTTAGAAAAAATATTTATATAGTTAAGGAATAAAAATGAAAGCTATAGCCTCAGTATTATTGTTCTATATATCTAAGCATATATACATTGATTATATTGTATAAAGTATTTAATTAAATTAAACAAAAATTTAATATTAAAAAAAAAGAAAAAAAAAATAAATAATAAAAATAATAAATTCTCTTATTATAATTCTTTTTATTAGAAGTTTCAATATTCCCCTGTCCAAATGCGCACATATTCTTGTCTCAATTTTTGTATGTTTTAACATTCTCTAAAAGGAATTTTTTCATGAGATGCTTCTCTGAAGGAAAAATAATTTTTGAGTTGTACTTAAATGTCATATATAAACATATGCAAATATTATAATATATTTTTTAATTCAATTTATATAAAATAAAATTAATAGATGAAAATTACACAAAAAGATATCACAAAGGGAATCTTATGAATAACATTTATTAAATTAAACATTAAAAAAAAAAAAGAAAAAAAGGTTAATTTCATAAATACACCTTATTAGAGTTTATCTAATCAAAAATAATAAGGTTACATATATATAAATTATGTACAGAACAACTGTGCTATTTTCTTTTTTTAATTATATTTTATTTAAAAAATAGAATTTAAAAATAAAATGAATTAGTAATTAACGGATTTAATTATACATGATCTTAAACATCTTTAAATAAATATTAACTCTTATTATATTTATAATCAAGTATAAACAATAACGCAAATGTAAAAAATATATTTACACAAATTATATCGTTATAGAAAACAATACATTTATTTCCATTATTCTTCTATAACATTTTGATTTTTACGATAAGTAACGTATGTATATAGGTTAATTATAATTAAAAGATAAAAAACAACGACGAATACAATTTCAACATATTATATATTAAAATATTATTATATATGGTTTATTAATTTAATACTTTAACGATCTTAAAAATAAAACGTACATATAGCATATTTATTTAAAAATATTCAATAAAAAATATGTTTAATTTTAAAAAATTGAATTAACACCACAATCGTGAACTATAACAAAATGTTAAAATGCTTAATGTCTTTATACAATTTCGAATAATTAGATAACTGAAGTGATTAAGCAATTATAAATAAGACATAATTAATAAATATTTTAATTTATGTTGTTATTTATTTATAATTCCCCATTCAAACTATACAAAAAGAAATAAAGTTTTGTTAAAAAGATGTTTACAATAAAATTTTTTTATGACATATATATCACAAAGTATATTTTATAAAATAAATATTAAGCTTATTTTTTAGTAAAAGATATATATACATATCAGTGTTATATAAAATTTTTATTTAGCTACACAAAAGACAAAACAAAACACATATGTATGTATTTTAAACATATCCTACATTTTTCTAAATAATTAAATAAAAAATATTTTTACAATACAAAGAAATATAAAATATAAAGCCGTATTCCTTATAGTATAAATATGAATTGGCAAATATTATTACTAAAATTACATGTATTACCCTATTATAAATCTATTATAACTCAAAAATATATATTTTTTATAGGAATCCGTTGAAGTAAAAAATCTTATGTATTAAGGCATAATATTCAATTTATCTTGAATAATACATTGAAATACTAATTGAAAAACATTAAAATATTCATATTCACAAAAAATCTAAGAACATCTACATTTACTATTGTGTATCAAAAAATCCATGTATACATACATGTAATTATAAAGTTTTAAGCAATTATTCGTATATGTATTAAATATATAAATATATGTATTGCATTAATTAATTCATATTCAAGATATCTTCACAGAAATAAAAATGTTCCTTAGTAGGTATTTTACCTTTTCCTGAATTTAATTTTTTCATATTTTTTAACTTTTTTATGGTAATAAATAATTCTTGATATTAAAGTGATACATAATATAATGAAAGGTAAATAATATATTAAAATACGAAAAAAATGCCCTAATTTGCAATAATTAGTAATATCTGATGCATTTTCACACCATGAACATACATCTTCCCCCAGTTTTTTAGATATACTGTGTTCCAAAAATGCTCCTAACGTTTTAACCGCCTCTACAATAGGTGACCATGAATCATTTTCGGTCAAAGATTTTAAATTATCCTTGTTTAAACTTAATTGATATAATAAACTATGTTTTCCTGCAAATCCAAATGATACTTCTACTATAAATAGTATTAATAAGAAAAAGAAGATTAATACAGGTAAAAAAATATGCAATTCGTATTTTTTACATATTATTTTTTTGTAAACCTTATTACTAACTGTCTTGTTATTTTTAAGAAAAACTATATAATCAAGTTCCTTGAATATTTTTTTTTCCATATGTGAATATTTGTTTGTATCAAATAAACAAGATTTATTTTTCATATCTGATTTATGACCACCCGCAACCTTCAAGGGAAATCCACTTAATTTTTTCTTTTTACCTGAGTCAACCTTTTCATTATTAGATATATCTTTTCTTTCTTGAGCTACATAAATTGGCAATTCTTCTTTTAAATATAAAGTACTTGAATACTTTTCTTATTTGTATATTGCCATTGAACGATAAGTTTTTGAATATAATTTTCTATCATGATTGCAGTTTTTATCTAAAGATTTACAAAGCTTACTCTAAAATGCAAAAAAACGTAAATATTAGTTATAGAATAAAATTTTTAATGATAAAGAAACAGTATTAATAAAAACAAAGCACGCAATATATCAATAATATAAATATCTTTAAATAATATTAATATATCATATGAATGTAAAAATAGCATATCCAACATAAAAGGATAAACGTAGTAATTTTAATTAATAATGTAGACTTAATTCTCTTTTCCATAATATAGATGTTTAAAACTATAATATACTCAGCAACAATATAACAGTAATATAATATCCCTTTAATGATAGAGGATACTATTATTTCTTATTAATTATTTTTTTATTTTTTTTTTATTTTTTTGTAAAAACATATTAAAAGTAGATGACCTTAATTTTTTTACAGTAGAGAGAAATAAAGGTAACTTTAAAAATAAACTCTAAAATTCATATCTTAATATTATTTATAATGAAACAAATTTAGTTAAAATAATACAAAATTAATTCATTAATAAATATTCAAAATAAATAAATTATTTATTTAATAATATAATTAAATAATATTCGATTGATTCTTTTCAATATTAAATAAAACAATACATATATAATTCCTTAATATTTCGAAATGTTGAATATATATAGAATATAGAGTATATAGATAATACATTACTCTATATTGTAAGAAAAGTATTAGTGAATTAAATAATGTATTTCTATGAATTATATAATTTTTATGAACATTATACTCTTGAAAAACAAATTAATTCTAAAATAATATATGTTTTTATACCATTAATGTAACAGTAATAATATATGAAGAAAAAAATATTTTGTGTTACTTTATATTATCTATAGTATTTCCATCGGTTACTACATAAACTTATACATTTTTTATGACCTACAATATATATAAAAAAAATTATATTTATAACAAACCAAATAATATACTAAATAAGTATAGAGTTCAATATAAATAATGATTGTCCTTTTACTTTTGTAATATAATTTTTGAAGGACATGGTATTTAATTATATATATATTATGTTATTATATATAAATTAAAATTCTGCAAAATCATCTAATTTTTATTAATAATTAAATATGTATATTTAAAAGATATATTACAAATTAAATGAAAAATGATTAAAGTAATGTCTGTATCAAGTGTATTAACATAATAATAATCTCGATAGTATAAAGTATATTAATTATGCTAAATGTAAAAATGAATATAATCCGTCGTTATTTACATATTTTATCAAAAATATTTTATTATTTTTTATAAAAAAGTATAGACTTCAATAACCACATAAGTAAAAAGTAAAATTATAATTTTTCTTTAAGTCCCTCATTTAAATATAAAGTTTCACTAATACTAAAATTGATAATGCTTCATTAATATTCCATTCACTAAAGGAAAATTATAATCTTATTTATTCGTAATTTCATATATGAACTATGAGTAATATATAAAAATATTGTAAAAATATTTTTATATTAAATATGTTACGAAAAATGTATATCTTATAATATTTATTTTATAAATTTTTATTCGTCATGTTTATTTTAAATAAAAAATACAAATCACCACAAAAAGCGAAATATTTAGATTTAGTTAAATGAAGAACAACATAATGAGTTAATATTTGAAGTAAAACCTTATAAAGTGTTTAAAATTATCATTCAAATGCTTACTTAAACTATTAAAAAAAAAAAAAAATTATTATATAAATTATATCTGTTGATGAATGAAGATATACTAATTTTATTTTTATATATTAAATTGTGCTATCACATATCTGTTATAATGTATTTATACTCGAAACATTTACAGGTATAATTTTTGAATATAGTGTACATATTTTCTAGTGAATATTTAATAAGGTTAATATTAAATTTTTATTAATCAAAAAAAATATATTGCATACATATGTTAAATCGAGATACTTAACTATTTAAAAATGATTAATAAAAATATTAAATCAAATACAGAAATATAGAAACTGTTAAATATATTAAATATATATATTTCTACTTTTCTGTATCAATTTACCTTTGTATATTATCCATGTTCCATAGGAAAAAATTTATAAATATATAACAATTAATTTTTTTTAAGAACAATTTCATTAAGAATAAAGAAAAATTTCATTATATACATTAAGAACATGATTTCTTATGGTATTATATTAATTATAACAGATCTTTAATTTTATTTACTTCTATTCATAAACTTATTTTAAGAAATTTACCAGTATATAAAAAAACACTAAAATACATAATTAAATAATTAACAATAATACTTTTGTATCTCCCTCTTCAGAATTATATAATCGTCTTAGTATTTTTTCTATAAATTATAATAAATTTCCTAATGTAAGGAAAAATAAAAAAATATATATATACTGTTAAAGAAAGTATTCTTATGGAGTAAACGCTAAAGTAGTACTTATAAATATTTAATATTTATAAATTTTTTTTAAAAAGTATCACAGTACATTAATTTTGAATATATATATGACCGAGATACATATATAATAATTTTTTAAAAATAAATATATATATCACAGAAAATTGTTTACATAACATATATGTTTATTTCTTAATTAATTTTTTTTACTGCATTACTTGAATTATATTTATTTTTACACTAAAAATTTTCATCATATGCTTATTCAAAATTATAATCTTTATTATTGTAACTATCATATCTATATACAAATAACATATAACTAATCCTATATTATATTCTCTCTTCTAATTTACTGATAGCAATATAAGAATTCTTCAGTCTAAATTCCACGTGTATGGTTATAACTAAAGATTTATTAAAGGTATATTAAAACTAATAAAAAATGCTTTTGTTATTTATAATATATTAAATATACTTAAAGGAAATTTCCATATAAGCGTATATATATTTTTTATAACATAAAAAAGCGTAAAGTTAAAGGTTAATTTTGTTCTAGGTTATTATAACGCATTACTAAAATAAAAACGTACCCAAACAAAAAAGACAAATATAAATGTTTTAACTAATACAAAAGAATTAACTTTTCAAATTATATTCGAATTAATGAAATTTATAATATATATAACGGTCGCAGAAAAATTCACAGTATATTCACAAAGTAGGGATAAAAGTGTAGAATTATTTGCGCTGCTATATTATTCCTTAAGGAAGTATTAATTTGTATAAATAAAATATAAATAAAAAGTATAAAAAAGAAAATATAAATTTAAAAATAATATTGTAAATATTTCCAGTAATGTTATTTATCAGAAAATCAACAGCTAAATAATTTTTTGAAATAATAATTATTTTAGTGAATCCTCAATACATGTATACACTACAGTATAACAGAAGAATTCTAAATATCAGTTATCAAAGATTCACAGCAAAATAATAAAATAGAGAACCTTTTTCTTTTTGTACAATGATTTCATTTGAAAATTAGAATAAAAAATATATATATGTTGTGAGAACAGGTGCATAAGCATACATTAGAAATATAGTTATTAATTATTTTTGCCTAATTCCTAATAATATTCGTAATTATTTGTACATTTTATATTTCTAAATACTATTTTATAATTGAAAAACATAAATAAATGTATAGAATATGTTATTATGCACAGGACCAAAAAGAAAAGACATTGTTTTTTACAGCACAAAATATAATATAACATGGGTCATATATTTATAACATAGAGAACTTTTATAACATAATAATTTGGAAATTTTTCTTCTCAGGAATTAGATAACATTCAAAATATTTATATTTTAAAATATACTATCAAACACAACACTTTTATATATTTGTATTATATTATTAAATGTTGAATATTATAATTACATATAATTTAAAATAATACATTAAATGTATTATAATTAATAAGAAAATTGTTAAATTTAAAAATCATTTATAATTTTTTCTTTTTGTTTTTTTTAAAACATAAATTTGTAAGTTCCATAAAAATTATAATAATAAAAAAGGAAAAAAATTCTAAAAATAAATATATTAGAAAAAACATTTTTAGTAATTATGATAATAAAAAAAAAATTACAACAAAAAAAATAATATTACCATGAAATACAAACAACTTATAAATAACAATATATATAATAAAATTTAGTAAAATCATTAATGCATTATATTTCTTTTTGATATTTTTACGGAGAAAATAACTTTGTATATTTTTTATGGATTTATAAATAAATATTACCCAAAATTTTATATTAATTTACAAATTTTATTTAACTTAAATAAAATAAATTAAATATTTTATGAATACAGTCATAAAAGCAGAAATATTTATATTAAATAATTTCTGTTTAATATAGTAAATGGAATTCATTAAAAAAATATAATATATTTAATATAATAACTTTACTGTACAATAATAAATTGATTCTAATTCATGTAAGGTAAATACGTTTCTAAAAAATAATTAATTAAAAAAAATATATATAAAATCTTTAAATTTTTAATATTTTATATGATGCATATAACTCTACATTATAAGACAAAAATAAGATAATTATTTTTTATATCATTTTTTCATGTTTATATATTCTTATATAGCTATATATATATATATATATATAAACATATTTTAAAATATTGTTTGTTCGGGACCCTTAAGTGACCCTTTCTTTTGGATATTCAAAATTTTTCCAAAAATTATAAATTCTTGCTCATATAAAAAAGTATAAGCGAGAAACTTATTTAATAGTACTATATATTGTGCATAATATACAATGATAAAAATTAAATAAACTTATAAGTTTCGTTTTATAGTTGCTTCCTTAATATGCATGTAATTAATGCAGTTGATAATTTTTAGGAACATTGTTTTTTCCTAAATTATTTTATGCAAGTTGTATCTATTAAAATTATTCGCGTTAATTTAAATTGAATAATTATACATATTCAGAAGAATGAAAAAATATTCAATAATTATTTTTCATTTTTTTTGAAATATTTTAGTTTCTAAGTTAACACTTATGTCACGAGGGAGTAGAGATATTAAACACATATATACTTATTATATATATGTATATATTTATATTAATCCCATAATATTTTTTAAATTGTTGTAGATATAATATCACTTGTAATATTCATTTTACATAAATATGCTTATTGTAATACTAAATTAGGATTATTTTAATTTAACAAGTTCTTAATGTTATAATAAAAATAAGGAATATGGATTTTTTTATTTTAATATTTTGTTTAAAAATTAATGGATCGTTATCCATATTTTCAGTAAAATTAATATCTTCTTGCTTTTTCATTAATTAATATTTTTACAGCCATCTTGATCATAGAACTAATAAATCTTTTCTACAGTACTAACAATACTATGTGTCTAACTGCAGTAATTTAATAAAAATATAAATATTTTAAAATCATACCCCAAATGAGGATAATTACGAGTTTTATTTATGCGTCTTTCATTCTAGTCTAGAATTTTACGGACATTTATTTTTTCTAAGTAATTTATTTTTGTAAGCACATATAACAGTTTAATATTACAAACAAGTTTATATACATTTATCTAATATTATCTCTACATAAATATAAAAAAAATAAAAACAATATGGTATAACCTTTTTTTTCTTAAGTTTCAAATGATTTAATTCTTTATATGAATATTTGCATATAAATGTTATTTTCACATACTTTGCATTATTACATGTACATACGTGCTTACATGCTTATTTATGGATGTTGAATATTATAAGCATGTACACGTACTCATAAGTGCATCATATATGTATACATGTGTATGTATAAACTTTGTTCCATCGCACTAAGACGAACTAATAACTTTAACATTTTCTTTTTATACGTTCATACATTACTCATTTCCATTAAGCGTATTGAATCACATAATACTTACAACGTATGTTCTAATTAACACTACGTATTGAAATCATTAATAAAGGTAATTAAAAGTACGTTTGTACCTTTGACTCAATATAAAGTGGAGCTGGCGCTAAAGGAAATATCTTGGCAACTAATAAATTTAAACCACGCCTTCTTCAGGTACCTTACATAGTTTTTCTCATTCATTTTCTTTATTAACATCCTTAGATGAAATAGCTATTTCAATGAACATTATTCATTGTTGATATTATCCCTTGATATATATCAGAGTTTCATTAATTTACTCGTTCTGTACTATATATATAAAATATTACGTAGACTTACCTGTCATGTGGAAACATAAGATCGTAATATGTTCAAAAAATTGTAAAAAAAATTATAACTTACAAATGTTTGTATATAAATATGTATACATGCGTACTCATTTATAACAATTCCACATAAATTTTCTGTCACGTACAAGGAAAGATCATGATAAAGAAAAAATAAATTATATGCATATAAGTACGCTCTATATGCATACGTAAGCATTTAATCATGAATTATTATATTTTATGAAAATATATATGCATTCACGTAACTGTATCCTCAAACTACTTCAATTATTAATCTACATGAAATTACCTTCAGTTGATATATATATTAGACGTTTTATTTTGTTTTAAGTGAATTATATACACATTAACGTCTTTATAAAATAATTCTTATAGAAACAATAACGTAAAAAAATTTTTACACATTTACATGTGAAACACAGTCATATTAAGAAATTTCTGAAATGAACCTTAATGGGAAAAATATAAAGCATTTTGTATCATATGCATTTTATTTCGTGTATTTGCTCCAATTTTATTATGTGAACTCTGTGCATGAGAAAAAATTTGTGTCAACACCTTTAAAAATATGAACAAATAATAAAAAGTATTTTACTAGATACAAAAATAAATATTCATTTTATCAAACATAGAAAGGCACAAATGCAGAAAAAGTAAGAGTACTTATCATTTTAAAAATGCGTGCATATATATCCACATATACACACATATATAAACATACAAATTTACTCGGTGTAACAGCTTATGTAACAAATAAAAAGCTTTCGCAAAAAATATATTTCATTTTTTATACCCACAAATCCCATTAGAGTATATAATTGCACATTAATTTTCTCAAATATTGACCTCCTCAAACGAACTAAGAGAAGAAAATAAAAAGTAGAAAAATTTGGTAAACACTTACACTTACAAGTGTTTTTCATAACTGTTTTGTATTAACCATTTATACCCATCTTATTCTATTTCAAGAATACATTTCTAATCATTCACTCACCATGGAAAACAAAGTAAAAAACAAAAAAGATTTTAAAATGAACATTGTACTTATATATTTGTCATCATACAAAGTTATACTTATGTTATTTTTTTTTTTTCTTATGATTCTTGTTTTCATTTATTCAACTTTTACTTCTGCTTGGTCTCTCAGCTATCGTTTTGCTTATTCTCCGTTCTCATCTTTTCTTCTTTACATCCTTTTATTAAAATTATACCTTTCTCATAAGGACGTAGGTAACCTAGAAAAAAGAGAGAACGTTGTTCACTATGTTAATATTGCTATACTTATATTGTACATCTTATAAATACTCTCTATTCTCAATTTTCTGCTCTACTAAAATATTTTCATGCAATCTCCTTTATTATTTAGAGGTAAAACTAATATAATAGCAAGAAAAGAAAGCAACATAATATTTACAATTAATATACGTATATTACAACAATCACTATAACAGATTAACACAGTATTCGTAGTTCATTCATATTTTCACAATGATAAAATGGGAATTCAGCTTTTTCCTTTTTTATAAAAATACCTGTACAAATTAATTTGCTTAAAATTTAATAACTATTTTTTTTTAATTATGATTGTTTAAATATATAATGCAAAAAAGAAGAGTAAAAGGGAATAGTTTATATGCGAGATAAAAGAGTGAACTAAAATATTTAGGTAAAAAGGTAAAATAAAATTTAACCCATATAACCCTTTATAAGTTCATGCAAATAAGAAATATACATAATTTATTCATATATAGATACAAATATTTAAAAAAGGTTTAGAAAAAATAAAAAAAAAAAATGAGAATATATTATTGTAATCGAATTTTTTAACATTCACATATATATATGTTATATACACGCTAGAAAATATTTTAATATAAAACAATAGTACTAAATATTTACAAAAATATACACATATAAATATTGTACGCTAAAACAATTATTAGTAATCTATTCACATTAACCATTTGGAATATTCCATATATGGTACTCTAACATTTTCCACGTCCTAAGCATATTTTTGCAAAAAAAAAAAAAAAAAACTTATTTCCTATTTAATTGATCAAATAATAACCTACTATGCATGCAAAAGTAAGAAAATTAAAATATATATTGATATTATAACTTCATTTTAATCTATAAAAAGTTATATGTTATAAATGAAATATAATCATGAAATTTACTAATAAAAATGCTCTATGTAAAATCAGGTAACTTACAGTAATTCAATTAAAACTTGTACAACTAATATAACTTAATTTATTAAATAGAAATAATTAAAATTTATCTAACCAAAAAATTTTTGTCAAGTAATTATGGAATATCTATATAGTAAGTAACACTTTTCATTTAATATTATTTTATTTAAAAAAGGAGCACTATAAAAATAATTTAACTAGTAATTTCATTTTAATATATATATATTTTTATATATCTTTAAAATCATATTAATTCATTATTTATTATATGTACAAACATAAAAATAAACGATACAAATATATAAAGAACATACACATGATCATATATTTGAGTAAAATATATATTTTTTTTCATTACCCCTAAAAATAATCTAACCATTTGCACAGCTATACATTGCTTAAAATTTTACTATTATAAAAAAAAAAAAAAAAAAGACTTTATTCACATTATCCAATAATATACTATTACATTTAATTCATATATTTAGCTTTTTATATATATAAAATTTTTTTTTTAATTTTGTACGTTATTTTTTTATAAATTTTCATTAAAATATATATATAGTTAACATATTCTAAATTTAATTTATAAAAGAAATATTCACAATAATAAAATATTTTATGTTTTAAATTCTTCACTTAACTGTAAAAACATGCAAACAATAAGTTCTTATACAATTATAGATTATGTACATAAAATAAGGATCTTTTATTGTTGCATAATTATAATTTCAAATTTATACCTTTCAGAAAAAACTAAAATTACTTCAAAAAATTTTATACTATAAGTATACTCCATAAATTATTTCTCATAAAACATTATTTATACAATAAATAATTATGTTTTTTCCTTATTAAAAACAATATATATATACAAATCAATTAAAAGGAATATATATATTTTTTTATTTCGTTAAATATAAAAAAGAAAATATTTATTACTAATATAAAATTAATAATACTTTTTCTTAAGAAAACACATAAGTAACCATTTTATATTACTATAATATTAAAAAAATAAAGAAGCAATTTTTACATCGAATATACATTATTACACATTAATAATATAATTAGAATTGTTCTATTACATCTTCATTTTGATACACTTATATTTTTTATGAAAATTTATTTATTAAACCAACATATTTAGTCAATCTAAAACTAATGTTTGCAAGACAAATTGAAAAATATTAATATCTTCAAATGTAAAAAAAATCTACGAATATGTATACTTCACTGTTTTATAGCAAAAATGAAATCTATAAGTATATGCATCTATAAGATTAAAGCAATTTCGCGCATATTTATTAATTGTAGCACTGAGAATATTAAAATTATTACTTTAAATTAAATAGATCATTAAAGAAAGAGAAATATTTCTTTCCACTATTTTTACGTTTTTCTGTACTTAATTTTTTCATATTTCTTAACTTTTTTATGGTAGAAAAAAACCGCCGATATAATTGTAACACCTAAAATAAGGAAAGGTATGCAATATATTAAAAATCCCATAAAACCTTTTACCCAATCTACATATACTACCTTTACCTTCTTCATACTGGACGTTCCAGCTTTCTTTATTTCTTTAAATTCTTCTCTTTGCACTAACTTAAAAAAGGCACCTACAGGTGAATTCTTTAGAAAATCTTGTAATTTGGAATACCACTTTTCTGAAGCAATTTTCAACACCTTAAACAACAACTTCCTAAGTCCAAATGAACCAGAATAATCTAATATGAGTGACAATGACAATAATAATAATATTATTATTGGTAAAAAAATTCGTAAGGCAAATTTTTTACGTATTATTTCTTTGTAAGTTTTATCATTAATTATCCTGTTATTTTTAAGAAAATCTATATAATCCAGTTCTTTGAATATTTTTTTTTCAAGATGAGAATATTTTTTTGTTTCATATATATAGGATTTATTTTTCATAACTTGCTTATTGCATCTGTCATTTTTTTGTGAACTTCCATTTAATTGCTTTCGTTTTTCTGGAGCCTTCTTTCCATTAATAAATATATCTTCTTCTTTCCGTATATCATTATTTTGTGTTTTTTCCTTTAACCTTACAATATATGAATATCTATCTTGTTTACTTTCTGAAAGTATTCTATATGTTCTTGTATTTAATATTCTATTAAACGTGCAGTTATTTTCCATATTTTTCTTAAGAATACACTAAAAAAAGTATATAATTGTTATTTAAAGTATATATATATATTCATTCTAAAAAAGTATTAGTAAAAATAAACTAGAAAAATATAAATAATTCATATATGATTAATATAATAGTACCACATGATTCATAAAATGGCATATCCACGTTATAAGGATAAACTCAGAAATTTTAATAAATAAGTGTATCTTAACACTTCGTTCCATGATATATATTTTTAATATTATATATTCTAAGTAAGGTAAATATTGAGAATAAAAAATAATCTTCAAATCATGAAGAAGAATATAATTTATTTAGTTTTTTTCCCTGTTATTTATTCTTTCATCAAAACACAATAAAAAAACATATAAATATAATATATTTTGCATAAATTATAAAGAAAAATAACATTAAAAATATATTATATAATATCTGTCTTGAGGATATTTAAAAAAAAAAATTAATTTATATAAAAATAAAATATTTTTAATCCATATATAAATATTCAGACATATGATTTAACTGTTAAATATAGTACATTAATCCTCCTACAAAATAAAGTAAAAAAATGAAAACATATGTTTTCTTAATATTTATAAAAAGTGAATTCAATTAGAATATATTATTTACAGTTTATAGTACCCATATAATATGGAATATATTTAATATGGAAGGTATAGAATATATAATGTATATAATAGCATATATATAGAACAGAGTATTCTCTCTGCTCTATAAATTCAGATAATAACAATTATTTTTATATATTTTTTTACTAATCAATCTAATATATAAATATTGTATTTTCGAATAACATGCTGTTATTTTAAAATAATATTAAGTATTATGATAATACAATAGTAATAATAATACATAGATAAAAGAAAAAAGGATTCTTGCAATACTCTGTATTATATTTTTTATAGCACATTCACAATTTACCACATAAACATGAATTTTTTTATAATTTGAAATATATTTAAAAATGGTTCTTATAATATTTCAATTTTGTATAATATTTTAAAAAAAAATATAATTTTTAATTTTGTTTAATTTATATCATTATCTGTAACTTAAATATTCCTAAATTATACTACTTCATTATTCTTTTGTTTTTTCATTTTTTAAGCTACTCATATCTAGGAAAAACATAATAGAAAAATGAAATTAAAATAACAAAAGAAATAAATTACAAAATAATTTTTTCATGAATTATGCTAATATCAAACTGATATTGTTGGAAATGTTTTTAAGTTAATTCCTTCAAGAATAAAAATGTAAAGTATGTTTAGTCATGTATTTGTTTTTATCATAACTACCGAAATAACTTTTATTATGTACAACTAAATATACAATTGCGCATGTATAATAATAAAATAGTAACTTCAGGTTTAATCTTAAAGTTCAAGTAATATAATGGCGTAAATATATTAATAATCACATACTTTAAATTTTCAATGATAATGAAATTACGCAAAGAAATTCTAAACGTTTAATAAAAATAATATGAACAACATTCCTTTACAGTAAAACCCATATTTGTATTTATTAATTATATATAAAAAAGAAATTATATTTTTTACTATTATTTTATTTTAAAAATTATCGTAATAATTATCAAAGTATTAGTGATGATCAATATAAACTATACCTCTTTTTATATATCATTGTAATATTATTAAATCATTACTTAATATATTCATAGGTAACCCTAAAAAATAGTACATATATATAAATAAATACCTACATATGATGAAAATGTTTCAGAAATTTTATATATATTATAATTGCTAACTATATTTTAAATTGTTATATATATATATCATTTCAAAACATTACAATTGAGTTGGAAAAAAATATAAATATTTTTACAAAATATCTATAAATACGTGATAAAATTTAATTCATTAACATAATTTTTGAATAAAAAAAAATAATAAAAACAACATATAATATATTTATTAATTAATTTTCTATTTAACATAAGTTTGATTAATTTTTATAGAATTAAACTGATACTACAATAATTATAATCATAAAATAATTGATTTAAACCATAACGTAATTGCAAAATTTTATAATTCCATAGATATTGAACTGTTATATAAATCATATAAAAATAAAGAATACTGTTTTATTAAATATTTGTAATCCTAAAAAAGACTGAAGTTCATTTAAAAAATTTCTACAATTAATATGTCTTATTGGATATTTATCATAAAACATATTTAAAGAATAAACATTAACTGTTGTTTCCAGTAAAATATATATATATATATAGATATAGATAAAAAATAATACATTAAGTTATTTTCATTAAATACAAAACAACCACATTTATTTTTCTTTTAAAGCTAATAATACATTTTCCTAATTATGTGAAAAAATATTCATTTTAGAATACAGTAAAATATAAAATGGAAAGAACTGCTTTTTAGTACATGTATAAATTGTCCTTGTTCTATTACATTATAAGAATTATTCCCTTATATATTTATTTTATAGCAAATATATATATTTTTCAAAGAAATATATTTGAATACGAAGATATATACATTATATGAAATATATACTATTATTTTGAAATAATAATTTAAAATACTAATTAAAAAACATTAGAACATTCAAAATAAAAAAAAATGCAAAAAATTATTTTTCACTGTTGTTTATTAAAAAAAAACTGTTATAACATATGTAAATTTACAAAATTATAGTTACTCATGTTAGGAATATATCGCTAAAATTATTACCGTTATTAATTGGCATTAAAGACTTATTTCCACAAAAAAATATATAACTTATTATTCATCTATTAAGTCATCAACTTAATTTTATTATATTTTTCATTATTCCTTAAGATCTTATAAATCGCTACTAAAAACATAATGGACACCATAAACATAAGTAAGATAAATAAAACTAGATAAAGATAGGGTTGTTCATTCTCCATAAAAGTTTTTATACTCTTACATGCTTCCTTCAATAATTCAGATTCCTCGATAAATTTCCATGTACTTTCCAAAAACTTTAATTTAGTTAATACGGGTATTCCAATTCCCAACGAAAAAAGAAGTAAAAATAAAAAAAATCCAAATCCGTAACTTTTAAATTTTACTTTCTTTAAAGCTATATCACAAATTCTACTATTTTTTTCAACAAAATCATCATAGTCCTTTTTTTTTATCCATTTTTTTTCAAAATGGAAGTGTTTTCCATCAAACATTCCATTATTATAATCTATAATTTCTGTATAATATTGATCCTTATTTATTAAGTTCCTATTTGATTGTTTATTTTTTTCATTTACCCCTTTTTCATTCCTAGATATATCTTTTTGTATATTTATTTCATTATATGGAAATTTTTCTTTTAACCATGTATTACGCAAATCTTTATCCTGTTTATATTTTGTCAGTAATCGATGATTCCCAATAGCTAATTTTCTATCATCGTAACAGTTTTTATTCAGTGATTTAATAAATGTACTCTAAAAGAACAGGGTAAATATTTATTATTTAAATGAATAAATAATGTAATACCAAAAATCAGAATCAATAAAAATAAAACACTATAAATAATGTAACTGTATTTAAATAATATATTCACACCCGATCATTGTCAAAATGGAATATCCAAGTTAAAAGGAGAAAGGCAGCGATTTTAACTATAATATATAATTTTGTTTTTTGTTCCATCATATAAATTTTTAATATTTCATATATTCAAAACGAAAAAATTAAAAGACTATACTTCTAATGTTAAATAATACTATATTTAAAATTTTATATTTATAACTCATTTGTACATACACAGTAAGATGTATATAACTATTTTAGATTTTATCACATATACAATGTAAAGTAACTTTCATTAAAATAATATAATTTTAATGATTTCATAGATATTTAAAATTTATAGTTTATTTAATTAAGGTAGTGTTCTAATAAAATTATTCTTTTAATAATCCTTTTTAGAATAAACTTAGTGATAAATATGTAATATTGCGTTATATGTAAATATTGAGCTTATTTACCATTCAGAATGTAGAGAATATATATACAAAATATCCATCTATATATTTAGAAAAGAGTTAATAATTTTAAGGATACAATCCTACGAATAATTATAATTTATAAGCACCAAATTTAGCAAAAACCAATTATTTTTAAGAAAACGTCAAATATTTTAAAAATAGAATAATAGTACATAAAAAAAAAATTCAGTATTATGCCAGATGTAACACATGTTTTAGTTTCTCCTTGAGCATATAAAAACCGTTATATCCTATAATGTATTTAAAAAACAGCATTTATATGGTACTCCGAAAGTTATGAAGAAATATATATTTTATAGGCATGTAAAAGATAATTATTTTTTTTATGCATTTCAATTTTTAAAAATTACAAATATTAATAAATTTAATTTATATCTTTATTTGTAAATGAAAATTTTTAAAATTCTATAACTTAATTTCTTTTTTTTATTAAATACATATATATAGAATTATTGTTAATATAATATAAAATAATAAAGATAAAAGCACTAATTCTTAAATAAAATACATTATTATATGAATTAACCTTGCCTAATAATTAATTTTAGTATTATTTCATTTATGATAATGGATATTTTTTTTTCTTATCAATTTATTATATCAAACTATTCATGAAATCTATATAAAATAAATTCAATCAATAATGACAGAAATGTAATACTAAAACAATATATATATATATTCTTCCTCTTATAGATAAATTAATAAAACCTTCAAAATTAATAAACTTGTACAAATAATTCCTTCTAAAAAAACAAGCTTGTAATAAAAATTTTTATTCTTTCCTTACTAATAATCCCCACCGTAGGGCAAAAACCCTTTAATGCAATATTTATGTTATTTAGAAAAAAGAATGTATTATAACATTTAATGTTAAGGAAAAAAAAAGAAATGAATAAAAGGAATAAAAAAATGTATATATCATTAAAACAATGGTTTATCTTATGTTCCTTTTAGATAAATTTTATCTTTCTACTGAATTATTATAAATTATTCAATATATAAAAAGTATGTTTTTATAATACTTTATGATAAAATAAATTAAATTAACTTATGTATTCCTTTAAAGAATCAACTTTCAAAATATTCTTTTATAATTAGCATGCTCTATACATTCTAATTCTAATATGTAACATAGCATAGTAATTATAATATATCGAATTCTTTTTTTATAAATTTATATATTATATTTTATTACACAGAATTCTTAGAAAGATTAATATATTTTCTTTTATAATATTCATAATATCATTTGTTTTTTATTTCATATATTATTTATCTAAAAGTTTCGAGCTTTTTCAATTTAAGGGAGTATTCAATATTACTAATGTTTTTTTTTGTTTTTTTTTTTCAATAGCATAGGTTTCCATTGATTCTAAATTATATTACAATTCTTATTTATAATTTTACATTTAATAAAAAAAAATTACTATTATAATAAATTTAATATTCTTAAAATTATAATAAACATCAATATATATTATAAACAAAGGCACATATGTAATTTCAATTTTTTAATATATTCTATTATTTACTATAATATATTAAAAAAGTATTTAAAATATATATAACATCTCGGGTACATTCTTTTATATCAGTTGGAGTTATAACTTTTGTTCTAAATATATTTCTCTGACACAACTTCTCACAATACACAATCATACTTATTTTTCATATTATGCCCTCTTTGGTAATTTCTTTAAATACCTACTAATTTCTTGTTATTCAAGTTTACCAAAAAAAATATCTACAGATAGTTCCTTATTTATTTAAATATATTCAAAAATATTAAAACTCTCATCCACTATTTAGTTAATTTTGTATTGCCTACTTTTTAATGGTTTATATTGTATGAAATTTTTTATTTTAAAAAAAATACTACTTAATTTTTGCATTTATTTTTTTCTACATACGAAAAGTAATTTACAATAAATAATTATGTTTTAATATATTCAATAAAAGTTGACTAAATATTTTTATTATTAGAGTAAAATCTATTTAATTTCATGGAACATACATTTCTCCTCTTACCTATGAAATCATAATAGATATAAAAATAAAAAATAAAATAAGAAACATATAAATTATTAAAGATAGAACATATATATAAATAATATTATTAACAAATCAATTAATGTGCTTGGATATCATGGCTTCATTATATATTATACATGTAATAAAATAAAAATATTTTCCCATATATATTAAATAATTATATATTAAAATAAAATATGTAACATGACAATTTATATATATATATATATATATACTGTCTATTTTCTTTGTCCTATTTCATAGACATTATTAACTTTAATAATTACATAAAAAATATATATATATATATAAATTAATTTTATATGTATAAATAAAAAAGGAATGAAACTACATTTCATATTCATAAACTAATGAAAATAATAATTATCTTTAAAATTAAATAAAAATATACATTTAAAAAACATTAAGCTAGTTAAAGCATGATAATACTATTATTCTGTTTATATTATTCATAACATAAAGAATAATAATAGAATTTTTATTACATTAATATATTTATAAATATATATTAGAATTATTCATTATCATACAGTTTTTTCCTAATATAAATACTTTTATTTGTCGTTATTAATATTATATACACAGAAATATATGAAAATATAGAAATACAGAAATTAATAACATGCAACTATAATTTATTTTAATAGTTAATATATTTATAAATAATAAAATAAATGTTATTTATATATCTTCATTACGTAATATATATTTTATAGATTATATAAATAATTAACGTAATTAAATTTGAAGATATTTCAATATTATTTTGGAAATATAAATGTTTTATCATGTTATTTTTTATATATTCAGAATTATATTAGTAACTTTTTTATAAATTCCTATATTAAAACTAAATAAAATACCCTATTATTGTTTATTTTATTATTTAATGAAATAACACTAAATCCATAAAATTATGATTACAACTGAAACATCTAGAAATATAAATTATAGTATATCTTATAGATTAAAGTGAGTATAATGATCTCATAAACTTTTTACTTTATTGTTATAGAGAATAGGATAATAGAATTATATCAAATCATGTTTTGTAGATGATATATACATTCTATTAAATAAAATAAGATATATTAATCATATATTTTCTTACTAATCTATAATATAATAAAAAGTTTTATAATAAATTATATATGATATATCATTAAAGTTAAAGTATTATATATATAATCGCTAAATTTTATTTTTGTAATATGTTTATTGTCTAAATATATGCCCGCTATGTTATTTTTTTATTTTTCCTTCATAATAAAACTGTTCGTAAATAAATATTTTCATTCTAAATATTTATATGAAAATATATTTCATGTACATAATTATATGTAAATTAAGAATTTCATACAGAACCATAACTTATCCTAATTTTTCCACTTTCAGTATGTGATTTCCCCATATAAGAGGATTCATTAATTAATTTATATGAATCTTCTGGAACTATGTTCTGTATTGTTTTTCTTTTTTTACGTAGACAATTGTGAATCCAGTGTCCAAACGGACTAAACTATTATAAAAAACGAAAAAGAATGAAATATGTTATTATGTGTAACAATAATAATATTTTAAATAAAATTTAGTATATATATTTCTTAATTTACATAATTTATAAGGATAATTCTTATAATACCTTATACAAAATAAAAAACGTAATAATAAAAGTTCCCAGAAGTGTAAAACCCACAGATAAGGAAGTGTTCATTTCAGGTAAAATAAAACAGTTATAGGTTAATTCCTTTCTATAACACGAAACACTATCATATGCATGCTGCATTAATGGTATCCACAATTTTTCAATTTTCTCTTCCCATAATTTGGTATTACTTTCACAGTTAGTTCCTTCATTTATATATTCATTTTTTTTTGATCTAGCCATTCATTTAATAAATCACAGTACTCAGTTTCACTAATACTATCACTAATTAATGAATTCAACGCAACTTTAATTCTAATACTATTATTAAGCATACAACCAATTTTATACAAATTCGTATGATCTTTCTTTAAAGGACTTAATAATGCAGATATTTGCTGATCGTAAGACTCATGATCTTCATCAAAATGTGAAAAAACTTTAACTTTCTTACTTACTTTTTGTCCCTAAAAAGTAAAAATAAAAAAAACAAAATGAACTAAAACTAATAGATTGCAAATGTATTAAAAGCTTTAATAAATTAATACGAAATAATATACTCATTATAATATTTAAAGTATTGTATAAAAATTATTATGTAAATTACGCGTATAATTATATATTTACCACCATCCTTAAAAATTATACTAAGTGTAATAAAATTAACAATAAGAATTTGTAATATTCCCACATATAGATCTTTATATTTTAAGTAAAAATCATATATCAATATTTTCATAATTTTCTATAATATATAAGAAATTAAAATATAAACATTTCATTAGTACACAATATATTTATAAATTATTAACACCAAAATAAATAACCATAAAATTTTAATAATACTTCATTTCGTAATCACCACAAATCAAAACCATTTTTATTATAAAAAATTTAGGAAAGTTAATATTTTCATATTTTTTTATATTAACAACATACAGTGTATATCTTAAAGAATAATTTGCTATTTATATAAAAATTTTAATACAGTGTTTCCTATAATAAAATTATATTTTTCCTAATAAACTTATTTCAGTTATATTTATTAAATATCATTTATTTATAATAATAATAATAAAAGAAATACTTTTTTTAATTTATAATAACTCATACATAAAAAAAACTTAGTATAATAGTTAACCTAAATTTTTTAATATATTATTTATTATAACTTATATCATAAGCAAACAAACAGTTACATATATATTATATAAATATTTTTATACTAAGAAAAATATAATATAAAATAACTATTGAATAATTTTATAATTATTTTTACTATTATCATGTATAGTACAAAAGATTCAATCGTTCAAACTTTTCTACCTCTCCAATATACTTATATGTTAACTATAAAATATATTACCCAGTCATTATACCATTTAAATTTTTTTACATTATTATATATACATATAACTTTTAATCATAAAATTAGTGATTAATATAATATCAAAGCTTTCTTAAAAAAAATTTTCAAATGGAACATGTAAAAAATATCTTTTCCGACTAATTATATGGTTTTAGAATAATAATTTCAGTGTTGTAAAAAATAGCAGAATGAATAAAATCCATTTTATTCCATAAAAATCAGAAATATAAATATTCTTTTTATTATTATTACTATTATAAAATCTTATAATTATTCATTTATGAAATGCATTAAGGTAAATATGATAATATCATACGCACTCATGAAAAATTGTAAATATTGAAAATCTTAATTTTGTACTTAAAATTAAGAAAATTTTAAATATTACTCAATTTCAAGTTATATTTTTCTGAATATAAATATACGAAAAAGTATCACAATATAAATAGCGAATTTCTTTCATTTTTCGAAATAATATAAATTTGAAATAATACCAAATATTAATAAGTAATATATTAAGTGTTACATTTAAATGCTTTCTTTGAGTTCACATTGACTTCCCATTTATCATGCATGTATACAATATGTTCATCAAATATAAAATTACACAAATGAACAATATTTTCTTATATAAACTATTATTATATATATACTATAATATTACTCATATTTTTACTTAATAGCATATCTTTAATGAATACCAAAAAATGTTATAAATCATAATATTTTAGTTACTACGCATTTTAGTAGTGAATAAGCTAATTTACAAAATGTAATTTTTAGAAATTATATTTTTAAAGTATAGTTTTTTAAAATTCTTCTCAAATACTTTTTTTTTCTTTATTTTTTTTACTTAATTATTTTTTTATGAACGAGACTAATTTATCTCTAAAAATAAATCATAGAATTTATACAATTAAATTAAAAAAAATAAAATATACTTTAAAAATATGTACTTTTCAAAATTAATATTTTTTATATTGAAATTATGAATATTTGAAAAATAACATATTTATTTTCAATTATTTATGATGAAAATGAAAAACTTTTTTAAGGTCAATTACTTTGTTATTAATATGATAATGTTTATAATTTAATATAATAACGATGTAAATATATATATATATAGTATATTTATATACCAATTTAGTTATGAATATACATCGCAAAGTGTTATTAAAATATGTTTGAAATATTCTATTTAATCGTCATTAAATATAATTATATATATGTATTTTTTAAGAATTCAATGTTTTTAAGCATAATTTTTATTAAATGAAGTTTAAAAAAAAAAGAAAAAAAAATTAATTTGCAATCATGTTTATTTTAAGAATACAGAATTACTACATTTAAAAAATTTTCGTTCACAAAATAGATAGTAAAAAAGTATTTAATATATAAATTAAATTCATTAATATACAGACATTTATTTAATATTTAATTTTCTCTACATATAAATTAGTATCTATTTAAAAATATTCTTCATTAAATACATTCTTATAGTAATATATATATTCCTAGATTATCACATAACAATTATTATAATCATTATGTTGTTTTATATAAATTTATTTTGTACTATTATGATATGTAGACATATAATTATATTCGAAAAAAAAATTTATTATAACGTCAATGTTAATGTATATATATTTTCCAATTCCACTGATGTTCTTAATATCATTTTTATATAATTAATTTAAAATTAATACAGTTATATATAGTTTTTTCCTATTAATTGTGAACAGTTATTCAACTTAATTTTTAACATTGATTTTTATAATGATTTTTTATATATTTCTATCATAATTCATATATGTTTATTATATATGTGTGTTTTCTTCATTATACTGAATATAAATTGAAATTAAAATATATTAAAAGTACAAAGATTAAGTGAAAAAAAATGTTTTAAGGTTTTAATATTAATTTGTTTAAGTATCCTAAAATATCTTATAATATAATATTCCCCTAATATTTTATATAATATAAAGTTATTTCATTATATCTAATGTATTTATTACTGAAATACAAAAATAATAGCATAGATCTTATTAAGAAAAGATATATAAATATTCTATTATTTAATCCTAAATAATTGATATTTAAAAAGAAATTCAACAAATTATCAATTAATATTTTCTGAATTATTGTCCAATAATTTAATCTTTTAATGATATAAAAATACATAAATTATATAGATTATTAAAATATAAATCTCCAATAAAATATATGTTCGTACAATATGTGAAACACTGAAGAAACACTATAATTAGTTATAAATAATCTATAATTAAAAAGGACATTACTTCGTTATAAGTTAATAATTTCACATTTAGACTACTTAAAAAGTCAAGTCTCGTATAAAGATTCTTACATTTAGTATATTTTATAAAATATTGCTCATAAAATAGATTTTATATAATAAATATTAACATACTTTTTTTGGTGAAAAAAAATTTATATACGTACTGCTTATTTAACGATTATTCATATACAATCAATTAAGGCAAAAGAGAACATATTTATTGTTAATTTAACAATATCAATACATTTTCTTAAATAACCCAAACATATAAGCATTTCAGACTAGATCCATATTAAAAAAAAGAAATAAAATTTTTATTCAAATAAAAAAAAATATGCTACAATAAAAATACATGAATTATTCCATTATATATTAATTATAACTCATATATATATATTATTCATGAAATATATTTCAACACGAAGATGTATATATAGGGACTAAATATTTAGATAAGTTGAAGTCATTCCTTAAAATACAAGATGAAAAATTTTTAAACAGTCAAAAATTCAAATTAACAAAACTACTAATAACATACTTTTTTTATTATCTCTCTATAAAAATATCAGCATATATAAGTGTATTTATAGAATAAAAATTGTTATTGTTATGAGTGTTAAGTATATCACTAAAGATATGACTATATATATTAAATTCATCTTTACAAAAAACCACATTTTACTTCAAATTTAATTTTTTTCTGAACTTTGTATTTTCATATTTTATAACTTTTTTGTAGTAGTAAACCATTCCTAATATAAATATAACAACAAATATAAGGAAAGGTACACCATAAATGAAGGTAGTTGATGCACATATTTTTCCTAAAATATTCCATGTGCCTTGGCTTAACAATGAATCTAAGTGTCCCTCTATCCCAGACAGAGGATTTGTATCAGTTCCAGTTGGATACAACAAGTGTAATAAGCCTAACAATCCACCTTCTGTAATTTTCTCTAGTGAAATATCTAATATAGGTATTGCCAATACCATGAAAAATAACAAAAGTAAAGCAATTCGAATTCTTCGCTTTCTACGGGCTAGTTTTTTATATTCCTCATATTCAATAGATTTGATATTTTTAACGTAATCTTCATAATAAAGTTCTTTAAAAATTTTTTTTTCAAAAATGCTATATTTTTTTGTTTTAGGTATACCAGATATATTTTTCTCGATATTCTTACCGTATTTCCCATTATATAGTGAATTTCTACATGACTTTTTATGTTTTCCATTTGTTCCTTTTTTATTATTATATATATTTTCTTCTTTTTTCACTTCACTAATTTGCATTTCTTCTTTCTGATTTGAATTACTTGAATCCTTATAATGTTTATATTTCGCCAATATTCGATAAATTCTTATGTTTAATTTTCTACAAAGATTCCATTTTTCATCCAAATTTTTATTTAAACAGTTCTAAAAAAATGAAAAAATGTAAATATTTCTTATTTAAATGGAAAAATATTTTTATCCTAAAAAGAGCTTTAATAAAAATAAACAATTAAAATATAAATAATACAAATATCTATGAATCATATTATCATACTATGTCATTGAAAAAGTAACATATCCAAGATAAAAGTATAAACGTTGAAATTTTAGTAAATAAGAACAACATAAGTTTTTGTTCCATTATATATTTTTTTCTAAAGTTGCAATATGTTCAAAAAGAATTATATTTGTAATGACGCATTATACATTCGACGACAAATTGCACTACATATAATTTCTCAATTTCTGATTATTATTTCTTCAAAGAAAAAAAAAAATATAAATATACTTAAAATTCATTTTATATTGGGAATGAAAATAAAATACCTTTAAAAATATATTATAAAGTTTTAATAATTACTTTATGAATAATAAAATAACTTTTACATAAGTACTGAAATTTTAATTATTTCATAATTATACAAAAGTTATATGATAATTATTTAGTATAGTCG
Organism: Plasmodium brasilianum; assembly: GCF_023973825.1. Lineage (NCBI taxonomy): Eukaryota > Apicomplexa > Aconoidasida > Haemosporida > Plasmodiidae > Plasmodium > Plasmodium brasilianum. Next base: position 1,448,701 of record NC_090118.1, on the reverse strand, counting down.
AGCTATCAGAAGTTCCTTTTATAAAAAATATTCAAACTAAAATAAAAATATATGATATATTAATATTTCGAATTACTCTTATAATTTAAAGCATAAAACGTATAGAACATAGGTAAAGTGCAATATATTATATATTAACACAGCAATTTATAATTATAATGACGTTTTCCTATTATTAGTTCTAATTTCTAAGATATTACACTTTGAAAAAAAGTGTTATTTATTTTATAAAATATTAAATATTATAACTATACAATAACTGTAATAATTAATAAAGTAATCAATTATTTGTACAATAATTTTAGTTTGTGAAATATAACACATTTTTTAGTTGTTACATAAAGAATTGTTTTATGTTACGGTTTACAATATATTTAGAAAATTCAATTTATAATGTACTATTAATTCTATGTTAAATTATATATATTTAAAAAGTAAATAAAGTATTACTATATATTTTTCTGAGAAATTTTTAAAAAATTTAATTCCTAATTAAATTTAATTTGTACCATTATTTATAAATGTAAATTTTTTAAATTAATCCCCTTAAGGTTTAGATTTTTTACTTATATATATATATGTATGAAGCAATATTAATATATAAAAAGTATAAAAAAAAAGAACACAATGAAATTAGCTTAAGAATGCTCATACACTTACTATAATTTAAAAATATTCCAATTATAGATATACTTATGAGATTAATATAAAGGTTATTATATGTAAATTAAAAATATGGAAGTGTAACAATATGTTTTACCATAATACATTATATAGTAACGTTTCTACTGACAATATTTGAGCTAATATATTACATTTTCTTATATATATTACAAATATATTTTATCAGCTAAATAATTTTACAGATTCGGATTAAAGGATAAATACAATAAATGAAATTTTTTTTTTTTTGTTAATACTTATAAAAAAAAAAAAATGATCTCTTCAATTATTTCTAATACATATGCGGTGATAACTATGTAATACCAATTACAAAACTATTTTATCCGCAAAAAATTACTGTAAATATACTAAATAAAATTCCATTTTATTTTTATTTTAAAAAAATATTATTTTTCCAGTGAATGAATTAAGAAATTAACAACATAAAATTATAAATGAAATTTAAAATACTATAATATAGTTAAAAAAAAAAAATAAATAAATATAAATACAATAAATATAATCACTTCCCTTCATTATATACAAAACAAAACATGTTAATTTTTAATTTAAAATTAATAATTCGTTTAATTAATAACCTGAAAAAATAATGATTGTGTACTAGAAAATGATAAAAAATGTAAAGCAACAATATTTATTGTTAAAATGTGAATTATCAAATGAATTCAATAAAATAATATTAATTGTGTTATGCATTAATTTTAAATATAAATATTTATTTTTCGTTGAACAGTTCATATAAACAGAAATACATACATATTAAGCAACAATATTTAATTAAGTTCAAGCATAAGGTTAAATTATAAAATAATAAACTTTCAAACGTTCAAATTCACAAAAAAAATAAAAATATTTTTTTTTATATTTTCTTAAAAATATGACTACGCATATGTATGTTCATCTATAAAATCTAATAAATTATTAATATATTTAATATGCCATTAAAGATATTATAGATAGTACATAACATTAAAGGTTTCTTTACATAAATATATATATTCCTTACCATTCATTGAACGTTTCCAAGAACCTAATTTTTTTATGTTTTATAATATTTTTATAATAATAAAAAATTCCTCGTATAAGTATAATACCCATTATTAAGATAGGTAAACAATATATTAGAACACCAAATACTTTAATTCCTATAAAACTCTTCAACTGACATGTAGATGACAATATATCACCCAAACCATCCGCCCCAGGAGTTGCAGATTCTGCTTGTGGTCCCGTATTATTATATCCGAATAAATTACATAATTGCATTAATAAATTACCGATAGTTTTAAATTCCCCAAGTGATAAATCTAATACAGGTAAAATTAATATCAAAATGAACAATAATAAAAGTAAGCAAATTCGTAAACTGTACTTTTTACGTTTTAATTTTTTGTAATCCTTATCATTAATTAACATCATTTTTTTAAAAAAAACTTTATCATCAAGTCCATTCATTATTTTTTTTTCATAATGATTATATGACTTATGAAACATAGTGTTTTTGTTTTTCATAAGTTGCTTAATCAATTGTTCCTTATATAATAAGCTTCTATATAATTTTTCTTTTTTTTCTTTGACCCATTTTTCATTATCAATTGTACATGATTTTTCTCTCTTCCATTTTTTATTATATGGGATCTTTAATTCTAAATCTCCAACATTTGAAAAAATACCTTTTTCATATTTTCCTAATAATCGATAAATTCGTTTATCTAATTTTTTTCCAGAGCCATAATTCTCATCCAAAATTTCGTTAAACCTATTCTAAAAAAAAAATTTATAAGTATTTCATACAAAAATGGATAAATATTCCCATTCCTGAAACAATAATTAATAAAAATAAACAATAAAAATGTGAATAATACAAATTCCATCAACAAGTTTTATCGTACCATGTCACTGTAAAAATGACACATCCAAATTAAAAGGATAAACATAAAAATTTTGATGTAAATGATAAAACTAATATTTTGTTTCATGTTATAGTCTTTAATATTGTAATATATAAAATATAAAGAAAATTAACATCACGTTATACACTTCCAAAAATAAAAAAATAACTTTATTTTTTTGTAAATATTTTTTCGTAATTAACATATATAGAATATTTTACTACAGAGTCAAAAAAAAAAAAAAAAAAAACCTAAAAAAGAACGCTATATAATAATATAATTAATATAATTTATAAAAAATTAACTTTAACTAAAATTACACAACATAAATTCATTTATATATATTAACCAAGTATAATTTAATTACTTATTGTAGTAATTAAACAAATTTTTTTTTCATGATTTTTTATTACTTAGAAATTATGAATATATTTATCATATGTAATGTATAAAATATAGATATATGCTATTGTTCTAGGTATTTCTAGAATAATTACTATTTTTAAGTTTTCATTGAAATTATTCTAATTTTATAAATATTATATTTCGGAAAATGTACTTATTATTGATAAAAAATATATTAGGATTTATAAAAATGAAGAAAAAATTTTAATAAATTTAAAATATATATTTTTTGTGAAATTCTCTAGTTTTACTAATTATAACAAATTCCTTACATTATAGTATACAATATGTTTAAAAAATCATTTTTTTTATATATTTATAATTCATAAAAATATGTATTCTTTATAAGAATGCAATGACTTAATTATTATTTTTGTATAATAATTTTTAAAAATTATTTTAATTTAATTGTAATTTAAATTTTTATTTGTAAATGATATGCTTGTAAACACACAAATTACTTTTTTTTTTAGTTAAATATATATATTTAGAAAAAATGTAATAAAAAAAAAAGTGTAATACTCGTATAAAATGTGTCAATATTATAGTAATCTTGATTCAATAATGTACTTGTTTAACTATATGATGAATAATAATTCAAATTTTTTTTGTTATCAACTTATTTCATGACATGTATTCAAATAACAATTATAAAATTAAATCAAAAATTAGGTACGTTCACAAATAATATTATGAATGTAGGTATGATTTAATTTACATCATATACTTTTTACTATTCACTATTTGTAATATACTATATACATTTTTCCAAAAAAGTAATATTATACAAATATATCTGAAATTTCTTACTAATATTCTGAACTATAAACTAAAACGACATTGTAGACATACGCAAATTGTTTAAATAAAAGAATATAATTACGTAAAATATTATAATATTTAATACTAATAAAAGAAAAACCAAAATTATTAAGGAATATACTAAAATTTTTTTTAGTAATGTGGTAAACATTTTTATTAATATTTACACAAATATTATACTCGATTTTCTAATATAAAACTATATTTTTGCAAAAAAATGGAAATACATAAACCATTTCATATGATGTACAATACGTTGTTAAATATACGTATAGTATAATAACTAAAAAATTATTGGACTTAATTTGGTGATTGAACTGAATTTACACAATAACTCTTTTGGGAAAATTAAAGTTGCATTAAAATAAAGTGTATAAAAATAATTAAAAAGCATATATATTCCCTAACATAATCAATTCTTTTAGTTAGTATAGTGCTTAAAATTTTAATTAATGTATATTGTTAATTGTAGAATAGACAAAATCATAATTATGCACTTATTGAGCTAACGTATAACTTAAATTTTCTTTCACTTAACATAATATTATTAAAAATATGACTAAACATATCCAATAATATTCCTATTCAATAATGTAAATATCTTATATTTTTGTACATATTTAATATTCTACGTTTCCTGTTATAAACAAAAGTGGAGAGTAAAAATTCTTACTGCTCACATATATATGTTTGATTATTAATATGTAATGATGTTACAGAAAAAATATATTTCGAATAAAAATTTTTTTATATATTGATTGATGCTTAATTAAATTTTACAATTAGTATGTTATTCGTGTTTATAAAATACATATTCTTTAAGACATAAAGGTAAGAACAGTTCAGTAATTCGTTCTAAACACAAATTAACATTGGTTCAAAAATGTTTTCACTTAATATCAAAAACATAAAAATAAAATATATTTTTATTATATAATTTCTTTTGTAATATATTTTTAATTAATACTTATAAAGTATATTATATATAAAAATTACGTATGTTATACATTGATACATGGATGTAAGTCCTTTATTTAATTATATATTTTCATGAATTCTAAAATTGGTAATTTTCTATTAACAGTTAATTCATAAAAGCAAAATAATATTGGTTCATGTGGATAATTTTATCTTTAACTATTCAAATAATATAAAATTCCATTTAAAATATGTTTATATGATAAATTTCGTACAATACATACCTTTCATAAAAATTTGTTAAAATAAATATTAAGTATATGCTTGTATAATACATATTAAAAAAAAATAAAAATAAAAATTTAGATTTATTAAAAGAAAAAAAACCACATACGTTTAAATTAGAACTAATATGTAATAAATAGGTTTAAAATAGTAATCATTTAATCATATACAACCATAAAAAAACCAAGAAAAGATATGATTGTTAAAATTATAAATTGCCTCATTTCTTGATTAAAGTTCCTTTAATTTTTGTTTTATAAATCAAATTAAATGAGAACATATTTTACATAAAAAATTTACATAAAAACATGTATTCATATAATGTTCTCACATACAGATTACATATGTGTTAAGAAAACTTAATAATATATAATAAACGATTCTATGAAATACAAAGTATACATATATATGTATAACAAATAAGACTAATAAATTACCTCATAAAAATACAGTGTATTAACAAAACAAAAATATAAAAATATGCAAATTAAAATAAATATTAAATTTATTTTTTCTATTTTGTGTGTCGACATATACGAGTACATAATCTAGAATGAATAATATAATTTATATACATACAAGAAGGAATTTATTTAAGAACATAATATCATTTGCAATATAGTAGATATATTTTAGGTGAGAAAAAGATTTTTTTATAAAATCGATGTATTTATTATAGCTAGGTTAAACTCCTTCCCTCCGTACAACAATTGTATATTTCAAGAATTTTACTAGTACGTAAATAGCCACTGAAATACTTAGAATAACTAACGCAAACATATAGTCCAATCCAAAGGTACGAGGAAGTTCTCCTATGAATGATTCTATATGTCCACGATAATCATTTAGATCACCATAATAAGCAGTTAAAATAAAAAATTGAGATACCATTAAAAAAGTATTACAGGATGTACAAATATCAAAGCTGTACTAATATATGATGAATGTTTTAAAACCTCTTTCTTGGTAGAATGTGTATATCTCCTAAATTTTTATATAAGACTAATTCTCTTATAACATATTTTCCAAAGAAATTATCTATCTCTGCGAACTGTTTACAAATAGCATGTGCGTTTTTTGATTAATCTTCTGCATGAAAATCTTGAATTATCTGTATTCATAAATTCATATTTTTCATCATATATGGATCCTCCACTATCATCTACAATTTCTGAATAATTATATCCATTTCCAAATAACACAGCTATTAATTCTATATATTTTTTTTTTATTCTCATTTTCTAACAATAGTCTACCGTTTCATAAGGCTAAAGTACTACGTCCATTATTCATATTATCTAATGATTTATAAAACCTATGCTACAAAGAAAATAATATATTTTAACTTTTTACAATGTTATATATGTATTTATTTATTAAGAAATATTCTATTGTTATTATTATATATATATATCATATGAAGAAACAATGAATATTGAGCGAGTGTCCTAAGTATTATCAATATAGCACATTATCTGAATTAAAAAATTTACAAATAAAAAGTATAAAGATAAGAGTTTTAAATAAAATAATAAATTTTTTTTTTCTTTTCATCAAGCAATTATATTATAATATCTTTAACTAAATAAAAATATCATTGAGAATTCTAAAGGTACCGGAAGAAAGATATATGTATATATGCTAATATTTTATATATTGTTTTTAAAAGAAAGGAATTAAATTCCACAAATAATATACAAATATAAAGTATAAAAGTGAGAGTATAGTTTTAAATATATTTTAGTAAATATTTTTCTCAATAAAGTTTTATTTATAAAATAGCAGCACTAATTAAAATAATTTTAAGTAGAACTTATTCATTCAATTAAAAAATCACAATATTTATTTGCATCAGTTATCTAAGATATAAATTGAAAATTTTTTTATTAATGCTTTTCAGAAAGAAAATGAAATAAATTTTTTTCTTTGGTAATAAAATTTTTTATTTTATATATAAAACAAAAATTATATATATGTTGAGCGGCTAGAGACCATGACATATATTAATATATCTATTAATTTTTTCTATCTTCCTAACCATAAAAATTGTTTTGTGTACATATTATACCTTTTAAAAATGATTTTATAATTAAAAAACATAAACAAATTTAATAAATATAACAGAAATGGTAGGATGGAAAAAAAAAGGTATACATTTTTTTACTACACAATTTTTTAGTTAATCTATGATATATAGGATATATAGAATATATATGCATTATCTTACTAAATGCTGCACTGTGTTAATAAGTTCATCGACAAACGTTTCAGATTTTACAAATTGAAATTCATAGGAGCTCTTTTATAATTTTGCATTAAAATTATTAAAGATAAAACATTTTAATTATATATAGCTTTATTAAATGTATTTTTTTTTATAACTATTTAAAGGAAACTTCTTTAATATAAGGATTTATTATTTTTCCGTCTATATGTTTTCCAAAAAAAAAAAAAAAATTTATATATTAAATAGAAATATAAATAATAAAAAAATAAAAAATTAAAGTGTAAAGGGCAATTTAGTGAAAAAAGACCTTCATTAATTGTGATAATTTAAAATATAATTTTAAATAAAATGATATAAATAAGATATGCGAATGGATAATATATAAATATTACATAAAAAAAAATTAGGAAAATCTTTGATGAATTAATTTTTTTCAAGAATATTTTATATATTTCAGAAGAGAATATTCATTTTTAATCATTTATAAATAAACACTACTGAAAATCACATTTTTCATTATAAATTTTATGAAACTAAAGTAAATAATATAAATAAGATATTTTTTAGAATACATCATTAGAAGAAGAAAATATTATATCTCAATATTTTTATTCTAACCTGTTTGTTACTATTAGAATCTTGTTAATTATATAAGGAATATTTATTAAATATATTACTTTAATTATATACATAATAAATTTATATAATATTTTCTAGTCAATTACTCTTAAAAAAAGTAATTAATTAAATGAAGATAAAAAAAAATTAATTTATTTTTATATGACGCATAGCACATATTTCACTACTTCATTACACAAAAATGAGATAATTAAATTATTACTTTATCTCACACTCTTATATATATATAGTGTATATGTATTATATATATAAATATAAGAATACATTATAAGATTCCTTTTCATAATCTTTAAATATATCTCTTACAAGATTGTCACTTAGTATCCTAAATTATACATATTTGTATTAATATAATAAAATATAAGAGAATATGTTAATAAATAATACTATATATTATGAAGAATATCCTATAATTCGCATTATATAAACTTACATTCTTCTATTTATTTAGTAAATTATAAATTCTGATGTATCTAATTTGGCTACACATATTTTTTGCGTATTTATTTTCCCCCATATTATATTTTAAATGATACGTTTATTAAAAATATGTATGATGATATAGTTTAATTAATTATATCTATTAAACCAAATGAAAATTTGATCTATAAACAATTTTCATTTTTCCGTTAAATATAAAACTTGTTCTTCATTAGATGTATATATCATGTACTATTCATATTATATATATATATATATATATTAGTATATATTTATTGCACGTATGTATATATATATATATATGTGGATTAATATAATAATTTATATAAAAGCTTTAATATTTTTTTACATCTTCTGTATATAATGTCACTTGTCCTTCTCATTTCTTCCTAACTCGAGTTTTATTATAGTAGTTTATATTTTCTTTAATTAGTAATGTTACTCATATTATATAATTCGGGTGTATATTAATTCAGTTATTTCAGTATTTTGTTTAAAAATAAAGGATAATATAGGATACGTATTTTCAGTTAAATTTTATTTTCCAATAGTTTCATTATCATTTTTACAGTGATATTTTCTATAAAGCTATTGAATATTTGCAACTATACTATTACTACTAATATGTGTACTAAGATATACCATAACGAAATTATCTACTTTAAAAAAATAATGAAAATGATCGAAACTTTTGTTTTCGTTTATGTTTATTCATAGTGACATATTTATATTTTTTACACCATTAATTTATTAATATTAATTCTTTTTAATTAATCTTCTAAGTTCAAAACACTCTTAATGAGTTTATATATTATATATATATGTATAAGCTCAACTAATATAAGGTTAAAAAAAAACAAAAATTCAATTTATTAATGGGATTATAAAATAAATTTATAATTCTTTAAATATAGAGATCAAAATTTAGAGCAAAAATAAACAAATGGATTAATATAAATTACTAAAGTTCAATTCCTTTCTAAAATATAAATTTTATTAAGAGTATTCATAGAAAAACAATTAAAAAAAAAACAATAAACCAAGTACCATTATATTCTACATCATATAAAGGAACCTAATGAAAACCAGAAGTTGTAGAGTATAATAATATGTAAATATTATATATAAGTCACTAAGAGAATCTATCATAATTATAATATTAAAATGCTCAAAATTTTGTTTATCTTTAATCTATACTATTTAAAATATTATAAATGTTATTCACTTTTTTGTGCCTTATATAACACATTAATAATTAATTAAGAACTATTAATTCATAATATAAAATAAGAATAAAAAATTAAAATATATAAAAAGTAATTATCATATATATTTTTGAAATTGTCTACATGAAGTCATTCGCCATGTTTCATTGGATTACGTTTATTTAATGTAAATGTAGCTCTTATAAAATAAACTTATATTTTGTGTAAAGTTAAATATATTATAATACAATTTATACAAACAGTAATTAACTGGTAGTATAAATTTACGTAAAATTAAATAAAAAATTAAAACGCAAATACAACTACATTTATTCACTTTGTTTGATCGTATACAGAACAGGATAATTTTTGTATAACCTGAAACAAATAATATATTCTTTTGATTATATCAGCATATAATCATTTAAGAGTAAAACATCATAAAAACAAGATTATTTTTTACTTATACAGATGTAAATTAACACATGATATTTATGCTAATATATAAATTGTGATTTTTAATATTAATTTTAACGCAGGTGATTACATATTTCATGAAAATCTAGTTAAATACACATATATATTTATATATATGTATATATATATGAACAATAATACCGTATTAAGCGGAATCATTATATTCAATATGTAATGAAAACATTAAAACACTTAAATTCACAAAAATATTAAAGATTTATATTATCATAGATTCACATTAAAAAATATATAACCATACAAGTGCACGTAAAAAATCTAAAAATTTATAATATTATTCTTTACATACGTTTATCTTTAAGTGATTTACATAGCTTAATTGTTCTAAAGGACAACATTAAAAAAAATTCTTTTTTTTCTAATTATTCGTTTCATATTTTAAATGCTTTCATTTTTCCCTTTTTTAAGGCTTATACAGATAAAAATAATAAATATTATAACTATGAATGTTAATGTTGACATAACTCCTATATTTACTATTGACATAATTAATAATGCATCAGTCGAACTACCATAATAATCAGACCACGACAACGTTTCATATAAGTGCATTATCAATTCAGCTAATGGAAGCAACATAGGCAAAACAAAAAGAAAAACATATTTAATATATGTCTTCTTCTTAATATTCTCATTATTAGGATTCATAACGCTCTTATCTTCATTTTTAAAAGACATTTTGCCTAAGACATTATTTTTAAAACATGAATCTTTTTCGATATGTACAGATGGTATACTTTTCTCATATAATTCGCAAGCACCTTCACTATTTAATAAACTTTCATTTAACTGTAAATTTGTTTCATCGGTTTCTTTGATATTATTAGATTTATAAATTGTGTTTCCTCCATTAATAGTAGAGATATCTTCTTTTACACTTACAATATTCGAATCCCCTTCTTTAAATTTTCTAAAAAATCCAAAGTATTTTGTGCTTAATATTCTATAAACGTTAATCGTTTTATAGAAATGTTTATCAATGATACCCTAAAATAAATAAAGTAAATATTCGTGATTTAAAAAAAATAATAATTTCATGCAAACAATAGGTATTAATAATAAAACACACGAAATATAACTAATATAAAATATCTTTAAATAATATCATCAGACCTTATTATCATCAATATGACTTATCCAAGTTAAAAAAATAAATACATTAATTTTAATAAAAAATATTAACTTCCTTTTTTGGACCATGATATAAAACTTTTAATAATGCAATACATTCATTATGGAAAGAATTATAAATAATATTAAACATTTTTTCTGATAAACTATACTAATTTAAAAAAAAAAATTTTAATTATATTTTATTTCTTCGTAAAAAATAAAATACATATAACATTAATATTTGTAACAGAGATTAAGAATAATAAATTAAAAATAAATTATAAAATTTTTATTATATTATTATTTATTAAACACTCACCATTAATCAAAAAAAATAATTTAATAAAATAATTTTAAATTCATAATATATAATTTAATTATTAAATACAAAAATTTGATATTATTTCTTACTATAATTGTCAAAATAAAATAAAAAAAAGTATATATAATTTCTTGATATTTCATATTAACTAATTTAATTTAAAATATATATTATTCAGAAATTCATAAAATAATATACCATATATTAAGGGTATAAATTATAATTTTAATGATTTTTTCTTATAAAATATTATATTTTCACAAAAATTATATTTTAAAAAAACCATATCGTAGAAAATATTTTTATTACTGATAAAATATATTAATTATTATACAATATAATACTAATTATGATTAATTAAAATAGAAATATTCTGTTTAAAATATTGTTTAAATTTAGTCATACAACTTGCACTCATAATTTATTATTTATTTTTAAAAGATTACTGATTTAATATGATAGTAAATGATGTATGTTAAGGTCAAATAACAACATAATTTTTATATATCAGCAATAATTTTCAAAATTTATAACTTTTAATTTGTACAATTATTTATAAATTGAAATTTTTATAATTTATCAAATTATTTTATTTTATTTTTTAAATAAACATGCAAATTTAGAAAATATACAATAAGAAGAAAATAGAAAAATATAGAATTATTCATGCATTAAAATGTATTAATATCAGAATAATCATGGTGGTATAATGTAGTTTTTAATTGTGCAATGACAAAAAATAGATAAACATTTTAGATATCAAAATAATATATCATAGATATTCAAGTAATTTTTATATAATAGACGTAAATTAACAATCACATATGTGTACTAGTAAAATAATAAATATACATATCCTTTAACATGTCAAAGCATTGTAATAGTTCAAATTAATATATATTTATCTAAATTAGTGCTAAAAATTAAAATCATACTAATATATATGATACAGTTCATATGAATAAAAAAAAATTACAAACCAAAAAACATTTTAATATGTATATTTATTGTTTGTTGTAATGAGTATAATTTCATAACATATGATAAAAATTAATATTAACAAAAAACAAATAAAAATATATATTTTATGAATATTCATATTAGCAACGTATTTAATCATCTATTTAACAATTGTCAATATAAGTTATTCTTATTTTCACTAGGTTGTATGTATATTTTCACAAAAAAAGTTCAGTATGCGTTATTTCATCTGCTAATTAATATTTTTTAAAATATACATAAATGCGATAACTAAAACATATATTAATATTATATTAAAATATTAACTTTAATCTATAAAAAAATGATTTTAACATATAAATAAAATTGTCAAAAGTGTTTCAAGGGGAACCCTATTCATCAAACTTATTTAATTGTGCATAAGAAAAAAAATAGAGTAATTTTTTAAATACGTTTTATTAAACATATATAACTAATAAAAATTATTTTAAGTATTTATTGTTTATCAACAATAAAGTAACTTATTTTGTCACTTTTATTTGGTTTAAAAAATTATAATTAAGTTTTTGAAAAAACCAACTATTGTTAATATAAACTATGTAAATGTTTATACATTCTTATAAGGATATTAGCATGTTATATAATAAACCTATAAGAATATAAAATAGAAAAAATATATAGATAAAAAACTATTCATTGAGTGATTATGGATAATATATATTTATTTTCATTAGCATTAATGAAGATTTTTATTTTTAAAGATATATATAACACATATTTATAGGTCCATTATTATGAACAAATAAAGATAAAAAAACAGGAAAACTTCATTATATCATCACTTAATATTTGATTACATTTAATTCATAAAGTTTATTCTTTAAAAATGTAAAATATAAAAAAATATATATAGTTTATCCAACTATATGTTTTCAGTAAATATACATTTAATTAGACTTTCCATAACTTCATTAATACCCCATGAGCACAATAATAATAAATTAAATGTTTTCAATTCTTCATTTAAATGTATATATTTATAATACATAAGTCAGAAGGAAGTAATAAATATATTATTTAATTGTACATCTATACCTTCCATTATAAATAAATCAGAAACAACATAATGTTATTTAAAGGATTTTATAATAAATATTTTTTATAAGTCATATATAATAAAATATATATTATGGAATAAACATTGTTTTTTTAAGAAAACATATATATATAAATATATATATCAGTGCAACAATATTCCTTCACATGGTTTCATAAAAATTAAAAAAGACAAATAATCTTTAATTTAAAAATAATTATACTTTACCTTTAACTGTGTCAGCAAATAATAATATTAAACTGCAACCAGTTAAAAAATAGAAAGTATATTTTATTATGTTTCAAATGTAAATTAGCACACCACTTCAATATTGTTATGTGAATCGTCCTATAATATATAAATTTCAATAAACAAAAAACGTTTTTTTACAAAATCCTGTTAATATACGTAAATATATATATTAATACATAATTCTTAATGTAATAGAAACAATTTATTAAAATATACTTTTAAAAAATCTATAATTTTTAAATTTACAAAAATGCTAAGAACATTTTTTACTGTATAAAAAAAAGTACAGGTATAAATAGTAACATTCATAAAATTAAAGCAATTCTGTGAATTTTTGCTAGTCTCATCTCTAATGGAAATAAAGGAATTTTTAAATGTTAAAAGATTCTTTATACAAAAGAATATATTACTTATTATTCATTTTATCCTTTCCTGAACTTAATTTTTTGATACTTTTTAACTTTTTTATGGTAATAAACAACAGCTAATATAAGAGTAAAACCTAATATAATAAGTGGTACTATATACATTAGAATACGTAAAAAACTCTCAACATAAACGTAATCCCCTAAGATTTCTTTATTCGGCACTATAATCCGCTTATCCTCGATTTCCGCTGACTTGAACAGGAAAAATAAAGGAGATTTCTTCAAAAATTTGTGTAAAGTAAGATACCACCCACTAGGAAAAATAATATATAATAGCTTAAACATCCCTAATAAAGGACCATAACCACAATAATATTCTAATATTGGAGATACTGAGAAAAATAAAAGCAGAATTACAGGCAAAGCAAGTCTTAATCCGCTTTTTTTACGTATTATTTTTTTGTAAGTCTTATCAATAATTGTCCTATTGTTTTTAAGAAAATCTTCAAAATCAAGTTCTTTGAATATTTTTTTTTCTAAATGGGAATATTTTTTTGTCACTAACATGCAAGATTTGTTTTTCTTATCGTGCTTATAGCTTCTCCCATTATTCACTGAACTTCTATTTGACTGTTCCTGTATTCCTGTTTCCCGTTTTTCATTAATAGATATATTTTTTACTTCATCCACCACATTATTTGGTAACTTTTCTTTTGAACATAAAATATTTAAATTCTTATCCCCTTTATATTTTGCAAGCAATCTGTAAGTTCCAATATTTAATTTACTACTACTACTGTGATTCTTATATGTGGATTTCTCGAATTTATTCTAATGAACAAATATATATTCAATATTTATATGAATAAATATTGTCATCCAAAAAACAGTATTAATGAATATAAAATACAAAAAATATATATAATATACGTATTCGCAAATAATATTTTCATACTATATTATTGGAAAAATGACCTATCCAACTTAAAAATATTAAGATGTAAACATTAATAAAGAAAAGTAACTTAATTTTTTTTTCCATATTATACATCTCAGTATTGTAATATATTCAACAAGAAAAAAATAAACATTATTATAATATTCCTTCAACTATAAAAGATACTATATTTACTTATTTAATTTAATTTAATTCTTATATATATTACCGAAAAAATATAATAAAATATATATAACCATAAAGTTATTCACAACTTACATAAAAAACAAATCAATAAAAATATATATTACATAATTTTTATACTAATGATATATCTTAAACAAAAAACAATTAAAACAAGGTAATATAAATTCATTAATATGTATTATTAATATATAATATAATTATATAATATGGCAACTAAATAATTTTATTTATGATTTTCAAAAAAAAAAAATAAATGTATAATTTTCAATACTTCGGAACACTGAATTTATAGATTGTAGAAAATAGAGATAATTCATTGCTCTATTATACTATATATTAAGAGCACAATTACTAATCTTGGGGATGTTTTAATATTAATTATTCTAATTTATATAAATTATATTTCGGAAATAATTATTATTTCTAATAAAAAAATTAACCCGTATAACAATAATAAATGATACAATCAATATTAATACAGATTTATGCGGTATATTAATTAAAACAAATTCATATGTTACTATGCAATGATATAAATTATTATGAAATGTATATTATATTTAAGAAACCTTATTAATAATACAATATCCACATTATGTTAACATATATATTTTAATGCAATATGACTGCTTCTTTATTTTTTTAACATAACGTATTAGAATTAAAATGTTTAGTTAATTTTAATCCGTATAATTACTGAAATAAAATTTTTTTAAATTCTTCTAATTCACTTTTTTATAATTATATATATTTATAACAAACATTTAAAAAATAAAAAAAAAAGGGTCACACTTTTATAATATGTATAAAGATACTTATAACTTTAATTCAGTAAAGTATTTGTATTATTCGGTTTAAAATAAAAATAAATATCTTTTTTTTCTATCATTTTATTTTACCATATAAATTTAAGTAATTTTTATACAATAGAATAAAATCAAGAAATATGTAATACCATTAATAAAATAACAAGTGTTAATATCCTTTCACTTATTCATACATTATTGTAGTACTTAATAATAAATAACTTCTACTTAGAGTTACTATAAATAAATATTATTCTAATGAATGTTTACCACTTGAGTTCCATAAAATGAACACTACACCAGAATAGTAAATTATAAACCATAAACTTCTAGTCTATTAATACAATACAAAAAACTTAAATTAATTAACCTTATATTGATATATATTCTGAAATAATATAATAATCAGAAGTTATTAAATATTAAAGATAACTCATTATTAAATATATTAGTTTGATACTAGTTTATTTTTTAAAGTTTCTTATAACAAAAAATAAAAAATATAATAAATAATTATACAAAAAGGAAATTATGTTATTGCATAAAAACTGTATAATAATAAATAAAACATTCAAATTAATATATTATATAAAAATGTACAAAAAAGTTTATATAGATGTAAATGTTCAAAACAAAATTTCTTATATTTAAAGTTATCGCCTTTTTAATTTTTTATCTAGTTCGTATTATATAGAAATATATATGGCAAACATAATCTATTGTCTTAGTACATTAGTTCTAAATCACTTGACATTATATGTGTAGCTTACTGGTGATATTTCATTGAAGATGATAAGAATAGCAATATCGCCTTCTTTTCAAATGCATCTGATAATATTGTAAAATATTCCCTTATAATTCGTGCATAATTGTAGTATGATTCCTATCCTTATTTTTTCTTTTTCTTAGCAGTGTTATACCTAACTACTATACAAGTGAGAAAACTAATATATATTAGAAAAGAATATAACATGTATATTTATTTTATATTTATAATTTATTTTTGAAAATAAATTATAATAACATAAATAATTTATATATTAAAATCGATTTTTTATACATTATAAAAAAGGAATAACGGAAAACTTATTCCAAAACCTAAGGAAACTAGCAAATAAATTAATATAAGAACCGATTAAGTTATATTATCTGTTTTTATGGAATTATCAACAGATTTAATTATTTTTCCTGTATATTATGTATTACAACTTGTTTAGTTATACTCTGTGAGCTTCCTAAATTACCAGAAGAAAGAGAATTTATACTATATAATACTTTATTAACTGTTACTAAATAAGTAAATTTTTCGGTTTCTTTATTTCTTTTAATTTTAATTCTTTCTATCTCCATAGGCATTTCTTTCTTTTGTCCAAGTATTTTTCCACAACATTAATCTGGCTCTTTGTAATGATCACTGCCTTCTCGTAATGTGAATTTCGAACAAGGTCCTTTTTCTTTAAACATATTACTAAGATCTTCATTTCCCAATTTATTAAGAAATTTATGAATTGCTGCATCTGAATAATCCTCATCATCTAAACAATTCATATCTGAAATTTCTCATTTTTCTAAAATTACACCAACAAATGAAAACTTTCCATTATTATTTGTTTCTTGGATTCTGTAACCTGGATTTACCTTTTTATATTACTTAATTATTGGAGTTAAATTACATAACGCATATCCCTTATCATGCAGTTGCTTGTACTTAAAAAAATTAAATGCACTCATAATTTCTGATATTGAATCCTAATAATTCAGAGGATTGTTCAGTGCTCTTATTTTCAATATTTTCTGAGTAATAGTGTGATTAATTGCAGTTATTACTTAGATAATAATTTCCTTGGACTATACTTACTATCACAATCAAAATATTTTTCACACTATCTCCAATAATAACAGTAGTTCTCTTGGTTTATATGATTTTTATACATTTCATTAATATAATTAAGTTATTTTTTAATTTTTTCACAATAAACAATTTCAGAATTTTATTTATTTTCAATAGTATCATATAATTTTAAATAATCATATAAATATTTCACTTCCAACCAATAATCTAAATTAAAATAATCAATATCAAACGAACAAAGATATTATTATAGTTCAAAACAATTATAATTTGGTATTTTTTTAAATTCATTATCAATTTCTTATACAACATTTTTGTGTTATTTATTTTTAAAAACTTATAATATTTTATCATATAACCACTAATTCAAACATACATGAGAATATTTATGCTATTTTTTCTTTTTTCTTTGTTTTAATGATATCCTAATAATTTTTTGCAATCTTTTTACATTGTTTGCTCATGTATCCGTTTGTTTCAAATACAACCGTTTCACCATAATATTTATTAACAACCTTTTCTCTGAGACAATGTTGTATTCATTATATTTTTCATATGAATATAAAACCTTCAAAATATTTTCCTAATAATATAAGAAGTATATATAAATAAGTTAATTTGAGTTTTAACAAACATTATAAATTAATATACAATTTCTATGGATTATTTTAATGCACCTTCTTTAATAATATAAGAGTGCATTATTCCTATTAGTTAGTTTCATTGATTTATAACTATAATAAAAAAGGCATTTTAAATTTTATTACACGATATTCTAACACGTTCACATTAAATATTATCATAAATAATATTAAATTACTTAAATTAATATTAACGTATATAAAAATATTTTAATGAACATGATAAATAGTTTTTTCTTTAATTCCATCGCGAATACAAAAATTAGATAAAAAAAGGATAATTAACTTTATATAAAAAATTTCAATTATATAATTATCTTACGAGAAGTTATGAATATTATTATATTAAATTACCATAACATAATTTAAAATTATCTTTAAATTTCACTTCTTTAAAAATCATACTCATGTATAAATAGATAAGTTACTATAATATATAATATACATTTGAAAATGTGAGACTATTTACCTACCAGATACAAATGCACTACACGGGGATTTTAAATATTGTTATAAAATATATTTAAAAATATTTTTTAAAAATAAAAACTTTAAAATAAATTAAAAAAATACAATTTGGTTTTCAAATATATATCTTTTTTATACAATTCACTGTATAAATAAAAATAATATGTGAAATAGAACTAATAGATAACAAAAAGTTACAATTTATTCTCTATTATGATAATTTTTTCTGCTCAAGAAAAAATAATTATTTAGCTTCAAGAAAAATATAACAGTCATATATTAAAATGATCATAACTCTTTTTTATCAATAAGTAAGAATTTAAAAATACTTCCTCTCCCATAGTAGACATAACTTTTAAAATATTTCAATCAAATAAAAAGTAATTGTAATCAGAGTTGAGATTATATATAAAAAGCAATAACACTTTATCTATCTATGTATTGAATTAGAATATTTACTAATTTTAAAAACTAAAAAAATATATATAACATTCAACTATTTATTAATTAAACTTTAGCTTTATATTAATAAAGCTCTAATAATGTTGTATAGAATAATCATAAAAATTTTAAAGAATATATTATATATTACTAACAAGTCGCTTCTAACGAAATCCTACATTATATGTACAAATGACATTCCTATAAATTTTCATTTTTAAATCCATTATATAATTGTATCAGTGTCATATAAATTGGCCATTATACTCGTAGATTTAACAAAGAGATTATTCTGTTTTCTTTTAATTATTTAATAGCCATACAAATCTTAGTAAAATATTGTTTATATATATGAACAATTGTTTTTAAAAATAGAAAATATTTCTTCTTATGCATAAATCTTTTGTTTTAATATTTAAATAAATATCAATATATATATTTTATTTACGTAAATTTAGAGGGTAAAATAATGTATATATTTAGTTTGAAATTATGATATGTGCTTATTAAAAATATTTAATTTAAGTAAGCAAAACACAAATATAATATAATTATTTTACAAATACATAATTCTAAAAGAGATATACTATAAGTAGAAACTTATAATATATTCATAAAACAAAATATAATTTAGTATTTACTTTTCTAAAAAGGAAAAAAACCAAAATTTCTCCATTTATATAGGAAAACAAAAGAAAAACACGGAAAACCATATTGTTTAATATACTAGATTTTGTATCAACAGTATTACGAGAAGTATTCATAATTCTAAGAAATGCTTTTATATATGAAATTCCCATTCTAGTAATCATAGCTTATTTAGATACAGTATCGATTACTGTTTCTAAAGATCTACTTCCTGATACTCTAAATGTTGCTGATTTTTGCGCTCTTGTTCTTTCATTTTCTTTTTCTCTTTTACATTTTTAAATACTTTTAATGCTTCGGAGTATCATGATACTTCATGTATAATTTGGTTTACAGTTGATCCCTTTTTTTTTTCTAGCAATACCTGTTTTATACAAGAATTTAAATTATTTGAAAATACGAAAGTTATCATTCTCCTGTTACTTTGGATCAGGTTGCTATTTTCATACCTAAATTTCCATTTAACTTTTTCATTTATTCCTTTGTAATAAGAAAATATTTTAGCTACTTCCTTGGGAATGATATAATTCACTTTGTTCTGATTTGTTGCAGTTTGAAGTTCTACTTAGTGAGCTCTAAGAATTTTCGTCTGATTTCCTTCTGTTGAATCTGCTCGTAGTGTTGCTTCCATTTCTCTCGATGAAGCTGTTTTCGTTGTCAATTAAGATCCTGGTGAAACTGTTGTGAATACTGCAACTGGAATTCCCTAAGGATTCCTAACTTTCCCTTGTCCATTAGTTTTAATTCCAGTACCATTACTACGGGTTCTCACAGAGAATGCTGCAAAAATACAACGTAACCTCTTGTCATCGTCAAATGTATTGCCTTATGTTACATAAAACGTTTTCAATAATTCAGGATCTAAAGGTTTGGTTCCTGATTTTTCCACTGATTTCAGCTGTAACAATTCTTTGTAATCCATTACAATTTCCACTGTTTTTAGATCCTAATCCAGATAAGATTTTATTTTGATCAAACTTATAATCACATTCCAAAAAATAATTTAGACACTTCGACATTTTATGTCAGCAATATTCAATCTTCTCTCTTTTAAATAGATTACAGATAGACTTAAGTTATTGTTTATGTTTATCAATTCTAACATAATCCCATACTTACATTTAAAGCAATTATGATTTCTAAAATAATGATTCAAACGTTTCTCCTTCATTTTATAATTCAGCTCCTCTTTGATATTATGACCAAAATCATAATAACTATAAAATTCCTGATTCGTTATAATAGATGTCTGCAAATTACTAAAAGCTGTAACTATGTTACAAATATTAGTATGTGACAAATATGTTTTAAACAATTTCCATATTTCTTCCTATACCTAGTTTTTATAATGTGAACAACGGTTATAACAGTCTTCTGATTTACTCAGATTAGAAAAATATATTAATTTTCCAATTTTGGATATATATTTTAAACTTCAACCTTTTTACAAAGATTAAAACTAGCATTTTTGTCAATTCATTTTTCATAATTCGATTCTTTACAAAAACTTTTATTAACTAAATTAATTTCTGGATTATTTAATTTATTTTATACCTTTTTCCTGGATAAATCTTGTAATATTTCGTCTTAAATATTTAATAAATAATATCGATTGCGTAAACCCATAAATACTTATACAGAATAAATTTAATCATTTTTTTTAATAAAAAAATAGTATTAAAATAAAGGAGAATAAATTATTATATCTATAAAAAATGAAAATAAATGAAAAATACTTCATCTATTTCCATAGTTTCCCTTCAATTTTACAAAGTACACAGTACATGAAATGATTAATATCATACATATATAAATTTTCATGCATAAATAATGACAACTTATTTATAAATGACACGTATTATGTTTTTTTCTTATTGATATTTACATTTATTTACAAATTTCTCAATGTAAATTTTAACTGAATTTATTCTATAGAATAAAATATGATTGTATAGTTTTTGTTATTTTAACATTTTTAATTGAAGATAAAATAACTTTAATGTTTAAGAAGTATAATAGGAAATAGTAAAAAAGAAGGATCGTAGCATAGTAAATCTTTAATATATATATGTAACGATTCATTATTATTACACTATTTTTAGTAGTAAATAATATTATTAATATAACAAGTTGAAAATTATATGCATACTGATTTATGGGCCTGTAAGCATTTTTGCAATTATAAACATTTGTATATGTCTAATGATGGTTATATAATAAAAATACTAAATATTCTTTTCGTTGAAGTAATTATTCCTTTAAAACTATTTATGTATAGTATTGCGGATAGTACAATAATACTACAGAATTGCATTATCATCATTAAAAGAATGCATATAAACAAAATTAAAAAAATATAAATAAAAGAGTAATATAAAAAAAAGTATAAATAAAACATAGAAAGCAAATAGTTTTTAATAACACAATAATATTGCTTATAGTATATTTATTATTATTATAGTTTCATTATTTGTTAAGGCGTCCATTATAAATGAAAATTTCTTCAACTTCATTTATCAACTCTCTAAGTTATAACTCAAGATTTCATTTATTATTGAATAACTCGGAACTCATAATGAAAATTTTACTACACATCAGCATATTTATATGCAAAAGTAAATATAAAAAGAATTCTTTTTAATAAGACTTTTTAAGAAACCAAAATATATATTAATTTCATTAAAAAGAAGGTTAATAATACTTTTATCTATGCAGTTTAATAAAAATATTATTTCTTATTTTACTAAAAAAGTATTAATATTACCTCCATACAATATATTAATTTTTTTAGGAAACTACTATATTTGTTTTAAATGTTTAATAGATCCAAAAATAGTGTCTAAAAACATCATTATTACGTTAAAAAATATATAAGTATTTTTTATTATTTCTAATATTTTTTCCTCTAATGATAAATGAACTAAAATATAACTAATTATAACAATGAATTATGAAAACATTAAAGAATATTTTAGAATGTTTATGTATATATTCCTTTAAAATCCAAAATTTTATATATGCATACTTATAAAATATTGTAATTTAAGGTTATGGCTATAATCGTGTTTAATAAATATATTGCTCTTCAAAGCTAAGTAGCAATTAATATTATTCATATATATATGGTTACATGAAATTACTTCTTGTAAGATACGCATAGAATAGAAGAAATTAGTTATTTTATTTATTATTATTTATTCGTTTTTTTATTTTTTGCTATTGTTATTTATTTTATACATATGTATTTCCATTTTACTCTATAAATATAATGCTTTACTTTGTTCATACATTTATAACTTATTTGTAATAAAATATAAATACGTATAAGATTATGTTTTCTTAATAAAGCTAACATAAAAGAATAAATAAATATTTAATACTAAAATTCTCTATGAACAAAAAAAAAAAAAAATTATATTTTATATATTTTTAAAAGATTTCTTACCTTAATTTTCATCTATATGGTTTACTTCTTATTTTATATATTTCATTCTGAGACATTAATAACTGTGCTAATTAAGTGGCTTGTTTTTTTTATTCATGAGATCATACGTAATAAACTAATAATATTACAATAAATGCCGCATAATTATAATAAAATAATTTAATTATTTTGATAAATACTTTTCCTAAATTATTTTTTAATTTTTTTGCCTTTTCATGTATGGTTAATATTTTATCTTACAAGATTGTTTGTACTTTTGCATTTTTTAAATTATTATTTTAATAATTTATAAAAATAATTATTTTATAATGATTATTATATATGTAATTTTTTTTATAATTTTCATTTTTTCATATATACTATTTCATATAAATCATATATCGATAAAAAGTACACACCAAAATAATTAATCATTACAATTTAAGTTAAAAATTCTTCTTTATGATGTTCTTCTTGTACCTTTTAATGGTAGAAAGATCGGGTGGAAAATGATAAAAAAAAAATTTTTTTTTAAATAACTATTGTAATATTATTGATTTATTTTTAATAAAATTTATGTATTTTTGGTAATAAATTAAATTATTTCATATAGTAAAAAATAATATATTAATAAGTTAGTATATTTAGAAAATCATCAAATTTAATATATTAGCAAAAACTTCAACTTGTCTTAGTCATATGAAGCATATTATTACAGATAATCGTTTTTGTTGAAAGATAACATAATAAACTAAGAAAAAATCCATTTTCATCATCCATATTTTATATTTAGTCTAAGAATATGTATTCAGATATCCTTGAAGTGGAAATTGTTATAATGTATTTTTATATTACAGTTAAAATAACAATCATATTTAAATATAATTAAATATTATATTATTTATAATGTATGAAATAAATTTTTGCCAGTAAAAAATTTGAAAAAATATAGAAGATATATATATATTTTTTAACTGTAATTAAATATTTTAAATGATATGCAAATTATATATTGACGCAATTTTAATGTATACTTCATACATTTGTATTACTAAAATGTAAACTAAATTCTTATCATATGAAACTACTTTTCTTAATTTAGATTACTCAGCATAGTAATTAAATTCTTTTGATTATACTTTTATTTACTACGCGTACAATGTTTTATGATCGCTGAATTTCTTCGCTAGTTATATATCAGTGGTGAAAATAAATAAATATATATATAGTAAAAGCTATTTAATGAATTATACATTTTTATTAGAAAAATAAACAAATATTAAATAATAAAAAGAATATATTACATTAATTTGAAAAAGTCTTTCATTTAAAAATATTATTAATGAAATGAGTGTATATCATTAAGGCTACTTATTTACTCCATAAAACAGTTCCTTTTCCATTTTTAAATATATTATGGATTTCTATGACCTTTTTTCGTATATATATTGACATGTTGAAAATAAAGAAACATGAATTTTTCAGTTAAATTACTATTAAATGATTCAATAAAAATGTACACAAAATTATGATCATATTCTTCTGATCATTTAAAGAGGTAAACAGATAAAATAGCATTACAACTTAAGGATATAAAACCTTTTAATAAATAAATTATATTCAAATATTTGTTCTTATCCCATGTGAAAAAATATTTTTTCTATCTTATTTTGTTACGTATTGTGCAATTTTGAGTTAATAGATGTTTAATAAATATTTTTATATGATTTAATCAGAATAATAAAGCTTGTATATTATAAGTATTGTCTATCTTGAAATAAAATAACTTGTATAGATATATTATATATAAAACTAAAGCATAAAAATTATTATCAGTGTATATAATTTAATAATTTTTCATTTTCTAAAATATTCTTAATATAACATATTTTTCTTTTCAATACTTTACAAGGAATATGTATCCAGTAATAGACATACATAAATATTTCAATAAAATATTTAATCCCCACATGCTAGTACTATATTTAAAATATATTTATATACCTTTATATCATGTTTCACATTCTATAATTTATAAAATAAACAAAATTAAAATTAACCTAAGAAAAACATCCCAATATATTTATTTATTAGGTAATATATAGAATATATATTATTAAAAAATTTAAGAATTTAGTATATTTATAAAAATTAATAAAAAATTAAAACATCTTAAAAATAGTTGAATTCATAATAACAATTGAACATTTATCGTAATTCGTATCAGCTGATATCCTTGTTTAGTTGGTAATGTAGTAAGTAACCAATTACTATTATAATAAGTTTAGAAAGCAATTCAACCAAGAAACATATTAAAAAAATTAAAAGAACTTATATATAAAACAAAATAAGTTATATATATTATTAATAAAATAAGTATATTACTGTTTTAAATTCATCAATTTTACCAAAGCACATGAATTAAATTATTCACTATATCTAATATAATTATTATTGATATACAAAAATAACAGCATATAACATATTAAGAAATTATATATAAACTTTCCATTATTTAACCCCTAATAATTGATATTTAGAAAGAAATACAACCAATTATCTATTAACATTTTCTTAATTACTGTACAATAATTTTATCTTTTAATGATATAAAAAATATATAAATTATTTAATTATAATTATAATTTTCATTGTAATATATATTCAAGTAATTTGTGGAACCCTAAGTAAACATTACAATTAGATACAAAAATAATATAACATATGCTATATAAACTTTACATTTTTATAATGATTTAGAATCCACAAATTTGTAAGCAGTTATAAATATTCCATAATTAGGAAGCACATTATTTCATTATATATTTACAATTTCACATTTAAACCATATAAAATATTACATGCTTTAAAAAGATTTTCGCATTTGGCATTTTTTATAAAACATTTTGAATAATATATATTTTATAGAATATGTATTAACATTCTTTTTTTGGTGAAAAAAAAATTTATATATATCCCACTGTGATAAAAATTATTCATATACATAAACTGAATGCATAAAACGCCATATTTATTGTTAACATGACTATAATAATACATTTACTTAAATAACTTAAACGAATAATTATTTTAGACTTAATAAAAAAAAAAAATGTTTACTTAGATTGAAAGTACCACGCTCCAATAATATCACACAAATTATTCCATTATATAATGATTTTAAAACAAATATGTATATGTTATTCATGAAATATACTTTAACATGAACATGTATATATAAAAACAAAATATTTAGTTAAGCTAAAGTCATTCCTTAAAATACAAATTAAAATTTATTCATACAGTCAAATATTTAAATTAACAAAAGAACTAAGAACGTACCTTCTTACTGTCTCCCGATAAATCCACTAGTATATATAGGTGTATTTGTAAAATAAAAATAGTTATTGTTATGCTTGTTGAAAATATATATAAATGTATCACTACATTTGTTAAATTCATCTTCACAGAAAAACACATATTACCTCTTATTTAATCTTTTTTTGAACTTAATATTTTCATATTTTATAACTTTTTTATAGTAATAAACCATCCCAAATATAAATATAACAACAAATATAAGGAAAGGTACGCCATAAATGAAAATAGTTGATGCACATATTTTTTCTAAATAGCCCCACTGACCACTGCTTAACAGTGTAACCAACTGTCCATCTACCCCAGTCAGGGCATTTTTTTCGCCTAAAGTTGGGGATAACAAGTGTAATAAGCCTAACAACCCACCATCTACTAAATTCTCTAATGAAAGATCTAATAAGGGTAGTATCAATATCAAGATAAATAACAAAAGTAAAGCAATACGTACTCTGCGTTTTTTACGTGCTAGTTTTTTATATTTCTTATAATCAATAGTTATAATATTTTTAACGTAATCTTCATAATCAAGTTTTTTAAATATTTTTTTTTCAAAATCGAAACAATTACTTGTTTTAGGTTTAACACATTTACTTTTCTTAACATTTTTACCGCATTGCTTAATGTATAATGAACCTCTACAAGATAGTTTGTGTTTTTCATTTGTTCCTTCTTTATTATTATATATATTTTTTTCTTTTTTCGCTTCATTAAATTGCATATCTTCTTTAAGTTTTGCATTACTTGAATATTTATGATGTTTATAATTTGCTAATATTCTATAAGTTCTTGAATTAAATTTTCTACGAAGATTCCATTTTTCAACCAAATTTTTATTTAAAGTGTTCTAAAAGAAAGAAAAAATGTAACTATTTCTTATTTAAATGGAAAAATATTATCATACTAAAAAAAAAAACTAATAAAAGTAAATAATTGCAATATAAACATTACAAATTTCTTTTAATAATATTATAATACCATGCTATTATAAAAGTGATATATACAAGGCAAAAGTGTAAACGCTGAAATTTTAATAAATAACAACACAATTTTTTGTTCCATCATAATGTTTTACAAAGTTTATTATATATTAAGAAAGAATTGTATCTATAATAAGTGTTATATATTTAACATAAAATAGTACCATATATTTTTTTTCAATTTTTGTTTACTATTTCTTTATAGAAAGATAATGATATATATATACTCAAAATGCATTTTACTATATGGACCAAAATAAATGCCTTTAAAAACATATTATAAATTTTTAATATGTACGTTATGAACAAAGAAATAACTTTAAATTAAATTCTATAATTTTAATTCATTCATAAATATTCACAACGTATATGTTAATTATTTAATATAGTTGAGTAATTGTAAGTTTTTTTTATACAAATATATCAAAATGAAAAAAAAAAATTGATATATTAATATTTCGAAATACTCATTTAATTTACAGCATAAAACGTATAGAATATAGATTTATAGCAATATTTTACATATGAGGAGATTAATTTTAAATTTTAATGATGTTTTCATATTATTATATCAAATTTCTAAGATATTATATTATGAAAAAACGAGCTATATATTTTATAAAATATCAATTATTATAACTATATATTAATTGTAATAATTAATGAACTACCAAATAACTGGTACAAGATTTCTATTTTATGAAATATAACACACTTTTTAGTTGTCATATAAGCAGAAACATTATGTTATGGTTTACAATATATTTCGAAATTTAAATTTATTACGTACCTATAATCCATCAAAAAATATGTACATTTAAAAAGTAAATAAAGACATTTTTTATTAATGTATCATACTTTTAAAAAATTTAATTAATTAAATCTAATTTTTATTATTATTTCTAAATGGAGGTTTTTTTTATTAACACCCCTAATGTTTTTATTTTTTATCTGCATATGTATATTTGAACAATTATTAATATATTAGAATAATAAAAAAAAAGGTAACATCAAAATAAGTTTATGAATATTTCATACAATAATAATAATTTAAGAAATTACAAATAATAGAAATTTACTTATATTAATATATAGGTTATTATATACAAATTAGAAATAAGGAAGTGTAACAATATTGTTTACCAAAATATATAATATAGTAACATTTGTACGGAAAATTTTAGAGCTAATATAATATTTTTTGTTTGATATTTTTACAATTATATTTTATCAGATAAATAATTTTATAGATTCGAATTAAAAAATGGATAAAAATAAATGAAATTTATTTTTTTTAATAATACATATAAAAAAAAAATATATATATATTCTTTTCCATTACCTCTGCTGCATATCTGGTGTAAACCAGATGACAATTATAAAATTATTATATTTATAAAATATAATTGCAAAAATCTTATATAAAATTTTATTTTACTTTTCTTATAAGAAAATAATATTTTCCTAAATAATAAATTGAGAAGTTAACGATAAAGAAAAAAAATAAAATTTTAAATACAATATTATATTTAAAAAATAATATATAAATATGATAAATATTATCACTTCCTTTCATTATGTACTAAACAATGAATGTTCACTGTTAATTTAACAGTAATAATTCATTTTCTTAATAACCTTGAAATATAATAATTTTATAATAGAAAATGATAAAAATGTAAAGCAGAAATATATATGGTTAAAACGTAAATTAAAAAATAAATTCAATAAAATAATATTAAATATGAAGTTATGTATTAATTTTAACGTACAAGTATATATTTTTCTCTAAAATTATAATATAAACAAAAAAATAAATATATATATATATATATTAAGTCATAATGATTAATTTACAGCAAAGAATACATTAAATTACAAATTAAGAAACTTTTAAACATTCAAATTCACAAAAAAATAGAAACATATGTTTTTTACATTTAAATATAAATATAAT
This sequence comes from Plasmodium brasilianum, assembly GCF_023973825.1. Lineage (NCBI taxonomy): Eukaryota > Apicomplexa > Aconoidasida > Haemosporida > Plasmodiidae > Plasmodium > Plasmodium brasilianum. The sequence continues at coordinate 1,418,841 of NC_090118.1, read as the reverse complement.
TACGTATATGTATGTTCATATATAAAATCTAAAAAATTATTATTATATTATGTCATTAAAGATATTACAGTTAGTACATAACATTAATGGCTTAACATAAATAAACATGTTTCTTACCATTCCTCGAACTCTTCCAAAAATCTAATTTTTTTATGTTTTATAATATTTTTATAATAATAAAAAATTCCTCGTATAAGTATAATACCCATTATTAAGATAGGTAAACAATATATTAGAACACCAAATACTTTAATTCCTATAAAACTCTTCAACTGACATGTAGATGACAATATATCACCCAAACCATCCGCCCCAGGAGATTCAGATTGTGCTTGTAGTCCCGTATTATTATATCCGAATAATTTACATAATTCCTTTAAAAAATTACCGATAGATTTAAATTCACCAAATGATAAATCTACTATAGGTAAAATTAATACAAATATGAACAATAATAAAATTAAGCAAAGTCGTAATCTGTATTTTTTACTTTTTAATTTTTTATAGTTCTTATCATTAATTAACATCATTTTTTTAAAAAAAGTTCTATCATTAAGTCCATTCATTATTTTTTTTTCATAATGGGAATATGATCCATGTAACATGGTACATTTATTTTTCATAAGTTTCTTAATCAATTGTTCCTTAATTAATGAACTTCTATATAATTTTTCTTTTTTTTCTTTGTCCCATTTTTCATTATCAATTCTAAGTAAATTTTTGTTCTTTTGTTTTGTATTATATGGTATTTTTAATTCTAATTCACCAACATATGGATAAATATCGTCAATATAAATTCCCAATAATCGACAAATTGGTGTATGTAATTTTCTGCCAAAATTATTCTTCTCGTACAAAAATTTTTTAAACCTACTCTAAAAAAAATAATGTAAATATTTCATAAGTAAATGGATAAATAATCCCATTCCAAAAAAAAATAAATAATAAAAATAAACAGTTAAAATATGAAAAATATAAGTTCACTCAAAAAGTTTTATCATACCATGTCACTGTAAAAATGACATATCCAAATAAAAACGATAAACAAAGATATTTTGATAAAAAAGATAAACATAATATTTTTTTCCATGTTATAGATATTTAATAATGTAATATATATAATAAAGGAAAAATTAACATCAAGTTATACATTACCAACCATAAAAATATACCTCTTTTATTTTTTTTAATATTTTTTCTTAACAAATTAACATATACAGAATGATTTACTACATAGCAAAAAAAAAAAAAAAAAATATACCTAAAAAAAAATTCTTTAAAATATGGTAATTGATATTATTTATAAAAAATTAACTTTAAGTAAAATGATGCAACTTGAATTCATTCATATATATGTACAGCGTACAACTTAATCACCTATTACAGTGATTAAACAAATTTTTTTTTATGATTTTTAATTATTAGGAAATATTGAATTTATTTACAATATGGAACGTATAAAATATAGATATGTGTTATTGTTCTAGGTATATCTAGAATAATTATTACTTTTAAGTTTTGCTACTATTCCATTTTTATAAATATTATATTAAGTAAAATGCAGTTATTATTGATGAAAAAAATATTATTATTTACAACAAACAAAACAAAAGTATTAATAAATTCAAAATATATACTTTTTGTGAAAATATATGTGTTTCATTAATTATAACACACGCATTCTTTTATCGCCTACAATGAATTTAACAATTCAAATTTATTATATGCTATCTAATGTATTAAAATATATCATTTTAAAGGAAAATAATAACTTTTTATTTTTATATAATAACTTTTGAAAATGATCATTTTTAGTTTTATTTATATCGTTATTTGTAAATGAGATATTTTTAAACTCACAAATTACTTTTTTTCTTTTTAACGAAACTTACATATATAGAAAAAATGTAATAAAAAAAAAAGTGTAATAAACGTATAGAATCTGCTAATATTATAATAGTCTTTATTCAGTAATGTTTTTTTTTAACTCTATTATGAATTCTAATTTCCTTTTTGTTATTAATATATTTTATAATATACCTTTAAATAATAGTTATAAAATTAAAATAAATCTGAAATTAAGTGATTTCAATAATAATATCATGAAAGTTGTTATCATTTAATTTATTTCTGATATATTTTATTTATCACTATTAATAATATACCTTATACAGTATTACTAAAAATTAAAATTATACTAGTATATCTGAAATTTCTTACTAGATATTGAACTATGAACTAAAACGCTTTTGTAGGAATAAGTGTAATGTTTACATAATAAAATATAATAAAACGAAATGTTACACCATTTAATACTAACAAAAGAAAAAAGTAAAATAATTATTAAGGAACCATTTAAAAATTTTTTTAGCAAAGTGATAAATATTTTTATTAAAAATTATACAAATATCATCCTAAATATTATTAATTCCTACCAAAATTTTGTAAAAAAAAGGATATACAAATTCTACTTCATATGATAAAAATAACATTTTTAATTATAAATATTGTATAATAACTAAAAAAATATTAGTTTTTATTTAAGGCCTGAATTTGAATTTGCACAATAACACTTTTGAACAAGATAACGTTGTAATAAAAGCATCTACATAAATTTAATCAGAAGACATATATATTGACATACATAATTAATCCTTCTGTTTAAAATAAATAGTAATATATTTTAACTAAAATATGGTTGAGCTTATAACATTAATAAATGTATAATTACATTTTTATTAACTATCATATATGTATAATTTTGATTTTCTTTTACTTAACATTATATTATTAACAAATATATTAAAAACATCTATTAAATTTCCCAGTAACTAAAGTAAACACCTTAAATTTTCGTAAGTATTTAAGATGTTACCTTTGCGTCTGTAAACAAAAGTTAAAGGAAATGATTCCGAATACCACAAATACATAATTTTTTATTTATATATGATTCGGAAAATTTTTATTTATTTTAAAATTTATTTACATATCGTGGAACGTTTACCTAAACTCTATTATAAGTATAATGTACATTTTTATTAGTTTATTAACTGTTTTAGACACAAAAAATGAGTAATTGGTGCATAATATATACTAATAACATACTAATATTTGCTCATATATGTATTCTCTAAATAATATGAAAAGCAAATATGTGTAATAATATTTTATTATGAAAACTTAAGTAATTTGTTTATATCATAATTGAATTCAATATATATATGTTAATAAACACAATTACAAACGCGAGTTGATCCCTTTTTTTATTTGTTAATCTTCATGAATTCTAAACATTATAAGTTCCTACCAGTATTCCATTATAATAAGTGAAATAGAATTAATACATATCAATTTCATATTTAGAATATGCATGAAATAAAACAACTTATTAAAATTGTTCTTATATAAAAAAAGCCTTGAAATATATATTCCTCAAAATAATTTTTTTTAAATATTACTTGTTATGTTTGCATTTAAATAAAAAATATATATTAACAAAAAAAAATACATGCATTTAGTTTTATAAAATGAAGTAGTACACGCTGTTCTAAAAAAAAAATTATATATAATAAAGTCTTAGTAAAAATTCTTCGATTAAAACCTTACAACCTTAAAAAAATAATTGTTAAAAATATCAATAATTATTACTTTATTAAAGCTATAATAAATGTAATATTTTATATATTAAATTAAAAATCCGCATATTTATTACAATATAAATATACTTAAAACTTTTTCCCATATATTTTTTTCGAATATTAAAATATTCATATTATCGTGAATTATGATTAATAACAATTATATATTTTTATGGATCAGAACATTTACATAAATATCCTAAATTATAGTTCTATATTAAATCAAAGTAATATATTATAATAGGAAAATAAATAAACAAAAGAAGCGAACTGCTTTATATATTTAATATATTTTCTCTTATACATGTGTATATAAATTTTTATATTACATAGATTGTATAATAAGTTTGCATATATATAATAAATAATTTGTATTGGCATTTTATGTTATTAACAAAAATGTAGTTCATTAGTTACATGCAAATTCGTTTCTAAAAGCATCGTAATCGTTATAACTAGAATTAGACTACTTTTTTTCCTACATAATTTCTATATTTTATGAATTTTATCAGTATATATATAACAACTGATATACTTAAAATAACTAATTATAATATAACTCTCTTTTCTCAAGGATAAGATAGATATTCCAAAAAATTTAAATCAGTATCTATTATCTGTTCTTGAAAATTACCATAAATATTAACGCCAAATATAAATAATGAAAATCCAGTTAAAGAAAACATTATTATTAGAACAAATATCAAGAATGCACTAATACAAGCTGAAAGATTTAAATAATATTTTTTTGGAATTATTAATATATTTCCTGTATTTATATATAGGAATAAATTCCCTATATAATAGTTTTTCCAACATATTATATATTTCATAAAATGGTTTACATATAAAAGATGTTCCTTTCTGCACTATTTTTTTTTTCATCAGATTTTGAATTATCGTTAACTTTAGATTCATATGCTCCATCATGTTCTCATTCACAACCATCTTCTTCATTTTTTGAACAATTACCTCTGTTTTTAGGTAAGTTATCTTTTAAATCTATACCCTCTTTCTCCATCTCATTTTTGATATTAATCTATCTGTTTTTCAATATAATATGTTATCACAGAAGTTTGTATTATCTAAAAATATATAGCAAATAAACTACAAAGATTAGAAAATATTCTAATTAAGAACAATGTTATATATTTATTTAATCATTAAAATATTATTACTGTTACTATTATTATTATTGTTATTATTATTATTATATATATATATATATATATAACACAAAACAGTAAAATATATAAAACAATTTCTGGATTGTTATCATTATTCCTTATTATTTAAATAATAACATATCCAAGTAAAAAGTATAAATGTAAGAGATTTAATTAAAATAAAATATTTTATTTTTTCATTCATGTTAAAAATATTTCATCTAATAATATTGTGGATCAGGTGGATATTTCACTGAATATTCAGAATGAATCAAAAAAATGGTACTTTTATATACAATATTTTTTTTTTCTTTTAGAAAAACATTAAATTTCTCAAATAATGTAAAAATATAAAATACGTTAAAGAAAAGATAATTTAAAAAATATTTTCTCACATATATCTTATAATATATTATTTATATAAAAAAATATAATTATTTAAAATAATTTTCTACTGAACGTAATCTGTTAAATAAAAACCCACAATATATATATATTTTAATTATCTCACAGTAAAATTTTAAATACTTACTATTAATACATTCCAGAAATAAAATAATATAACATATTTTATATTTAAAATTTTTATTTAATGTTCAAAATAAAAAAAAATATATATAGCACGAATTGAAACATAACATATATTTAAGTATATAGCTATTCACTTTTTATTCTTATATATCTAATACAAAAACATAGCTTTGTGTACTTATTACAATTTTAAAATATTATTATATACCTAGAAAAGATAAACTCTTATATTTAACATAATATAACCTATTGGAATAAAAAATGAAAAAAAAAAGGTAATCTTTTTTTTATTTTACAAATTATATCGTAACATGAAAAATATACTTAGGATATGTGGAATATTCATACCCTATTAATTTACAAGTTACATTTTTCTATTAAATTCACCAACAAATATATTTTATTTTAAATATCAAAGTACATAAAAACTGTTTCATAACATTATATAAAATTATTATAAATAAAACATTATAATTATTATATAATTTAAAAAAATATTTTTTATTTATTATTACTAAAAAGAAAATACATAAACTTTAGGAAATTCAATAATTTTCTATTTTTTCTCTCTAAAAATATACTTATATAGCAGACAGCATACGTACTATAATAAAAAAAATAAATAAATAGTAGAATTAAATTTATTAAGATAACACTATTTGTAATTATGATAACTTTAAAAAAATAACTTCACTGAGTAATACTGCTAAACAAAATAATTTACCAAATAAAATAATACCATTAAGAAATCCAAATTTATAATATATAAAATAATAAAAAATATATTTTACAAAACTGTGTTATATTTTCACTTTGAAAATTCCTTAGAAAGTTGAACTCCATGTTTATTTTTTATTAAATTATACGTGAATATTCATTTAAATAAAATGCTAAACTATAAAAATTAAGTAACTAATTCAAATAAAATGAATTACATTTTTTTTTTTTAAATATATCTATAAATGTAGAAATATTTTTTTTTTAATATTTTTATTTTACATTGTTTGTTACACATAAAGCGTTCATAATTTTAAAGTAATATATGTTAAATATATTATTTTGATTATATAATAATAAAATCATAATAATATTTGCAAGTAAATTACTCCTTTAAAAATTAGTTAATTAAAAAAAAAAAATTGAAAAAATTAAAATTTTTGTGTATGTCATGTAATACATATTGTCATGTAGCATTGAAGAAAAATAAGATAATTATTTTATTTTATTTAATATTTTCACATTTACACATTCACATGTATATATATATACATATTTAGAAATATGATGTTTTTTTTACCTGAAAATACTCCTACATTTTCATATATTACAATTTTATATTTATATAAAAATTTTTTAAATCATATTTTAGTACATAATACTATGTCTTTTAGATAGTATAAAATGATACAATTTATATGTTCTATTCAATAATTATTCACCAATTTCTCATGAAATTAAGTTCTACATTTTTAGGAATATTTATTTTTTCTTATAATATTTTTTTAATGTTATAATTATTAATTATACATATCAATTTATATCAATTATTCGTATTCAAGGATATCAAAGAATAATCTATAAATAATTCTAATATCTTCGTGAAATATTCTTTCGTTCCTGAGTGAACTATACATCACAAATAAGGACTATTACTATATACATATATTTATATTAAATCTTTATTTATTGACCCCCTGTAGATAAAATATTTCTCGTAATACTCATTTCTTATGAGTATACCTTTAATAATAGTATACTAGTTTTTTTTAATTTATGATGTTCTCAACGTTATAATAATAGGAGGACATATTACCATTTTTATTTTGAAATTTTGTTCAAATATAAATGAAACTGTATAATATATATATTATACGGAAATACCATATACATACTGTTTCATGATGTAGTCACTTTATAATTGTCATTACGATAACGTTCGTGTGTCTGTTAAATGATACTACTGTTAATAAATGTACCAATATTTACCATTGAAGAGTTATATATTTTTATTAATTTCAAAAATACGAAATATTTGGAGTTTTAACTATATTCTTTCTTACTATAACTTATTTTTCACCTAACTTTAGGAACATATATTTATTTTTTCTAATAACTATATTATTTTCAAAACTTATATAAAACATTCATATTTTATATACGCTTATGTCTATTTATCAAATATAATATTCATAAAAAAAAAATTAAATTAATAAACTTATAGCAAAACATTTAATTCAATAAGAATTCAGATCAAAACATAGAATAAACGTAATAACTCATTTGAATTACTAAATAATCATTCCACTTGGTAAAGAAAAATATTAATAATTGGACACACTGAAAAACAGTTAAAGAAAAAAAAATGACATTCTATGTTATGTTATATAATTGAAACGAACATAAAAAGAAAATTGTAAAGTATAATAGTGCCTAAAATATAATAGTATAAATAGCCCTAGTAGCCAAAAAGTACAATAAAAATATAAATATAAATAATTAAAATGTTTATCTTTTATATATTACTATTTAAATTGTCAGAATTGTTGTAAACCTTTTTGTTACGTACCATTTTAATTTTTAGATAATCTGTCATTTTAAAATAATGAAAAAGTAATAAAGAAAAATAAACAAAAAGTAATTATTACATATATCCTTTGAAATCCCCTATATAACCTAATTTAATAAGTTATAATAGTTCACTTTTTTAAAATTATTATTATCTCCTATAAAATAAATTTACATTTTAAGTAAAATTAGATATATGATTACAATGATAAAAGGCCCCATAGTTCACTTTTTTACAATTTTTAAATAAAAAATATAATGAAATAGAAATTAACAATGAAACTACATTCCCTCACTTGGCTTTTTATGTGAACAATAATAGGGTACATTTATTTTTAATTTAAAACAAAAAATAAAATTCTTTAACTACATCAAAAAATAATAATTTAAGGTAAAATTACATATAATAAAAATTAAACTAATTTTTACATTTACAAAAATAAATTAACACAAAATTTCAATAAAATTGTTTTAAATTTGTTTTTTCATATTAATTGTAAAACACATATACATGTTACATACGAAACTATTTAAATATAAAATTATACATATAAAAGCATAATATTGTATCAAACCAACAAAATCCTCTAAAATACAAATTAAAAGAAATTATAGCATACTAACTTGCAAAATATCTAAAGATGTATATTTTTAACTTTTATTATGAAAAAGGATAATCCCATGGAAGAAGATTTATAAAACCTAATCAGTTGCATTAATAGATCTAATGTGTATATATTACAAAAGAAATTAACGATCTTAATTTTTTTAAGAAACTTCTATAAATAAAGATGGATATTTCGTATTACGCATTTTACTTTTAAAATTATACAACTCATAATTCATTACAAAATTACAGAATATATAAAGAAATTCTAATAAAACAATAAAAGTGAATGTTAATAAAATTCTTCCTTCTGATATTGTTATGTAAATTCTACTTAAACTCCAATATAAATTATAGTCTACATATTCTAAAAAATAATACTAGTGCAGCTCCTGAAATCACAGTAAAAGAAGCAAAAAACAAAACATATATTGCATGTGCCATCTCTTTTAAATTATAAGTACCAAAATTCCTATTATTCCTAACATTATATATATTATACATTTTGTGCAACAGCCTTTTTTAAAAACGTGAATATCCTACTGTGTATACAAAAGATTTGTTATTCTTAATTTATAGTCTTCTTCATTATTTAATGAACATCCATTTGATTATGTCTTATTTTATGTATCCCACTTTTCATTGCTCTTTCATTTATTAGGTATCTCATCTTTTAATTCTACAATACTTAAACCGTTTTCAAGTTTATGTTATGCTAGTAATCGATAAGTTCTTAAATATAAATTTATGTATACATCAAGCTTCTCATCAAAAAAAATATTAAACATACTCAAAATGCTCAAAGCAAATATTCAGCATTTAAAATAATAAAAAATTTTATTCTTAAAAATCAAATATTATTTAAAATAAAGAACTAAGAATACAAATAATATAATAAGGAAAAATTATATTATAATGTCATATTAATGGTAAAATGACATATCCATCTTAAAAGGATGAACGTAAATATTTTTAAAAATTAGCGTGACTTAATATTTGGTTTCATGATATTCAACTTTAATATTATAATATATTCATTAAAAAAAAAAAAAAATAATAATATAATGTACCTTCAATTGGTGAGGATTCGACTTTTGTTATTTTAATTTTTTTTTTTTTTATCTTTTTTTAAGTACTTACTAAAACTTAAGTGTAATTAATCAAAAAGCATAGTATAAGTAATATAACTTCGAAAATGCAATTTATTATGATTATCATATTGTTATTTATAAAAAACTAACTTTTATTACATTAACTCAATTAATGTGAATTTAAAAATATCCAAAATATACAAAGTAATTACTTAATAATATAGCAATTATATAAAAATAAAATTATTGACCGTTGTGAAAAAAAAAAATATATATCTCAGTATTTCTAAATATTGTAATCGTTTATTTAGAATATAAAAAGTGTAAAACTTAGATCATATATACTACTATACATTGATTGTAGTTATGAGTGATCATGATGATTTCAGATTAGCAGATCTAATATATATAAAAATTTATTTTATTAAATTTTTTTCTTATAAATATTATTAATTATAAAAATAAATAAAAAAAATTAATATTTAAAAAAAGAAAATTTTCTTATTACAAATTATAATGTATTCCGTAGTTACTTATTAACATTAAATGGGGGAAAAAATATAATATTGTAAATGAAATTTTTATCGTATTATATAATTTATGAAAATATTTGTATTTTAAAAATTATTATAAATTTTAATGTTCTATGCACTCATAATAAATTTATAATATTATATATTTTTTGTATTTTAAAATACATTTTAATATGAATATATAATACATTTAAGAATTTATACATTTATATTTCTCACTATTTTATTATTATGTATATAAATTTATATTTATATGTGTGAACATAAAAAAAAAGAAACATTAAAATAAAAACTTGTTAATACCAGTGCATGCAATAGAAATAACTTCAAGAATATTTTGATCGAAATTACTTACATACAAAAATTGTGCTCAGAATATTTGTTTTTAATAAATATATTAGAATGATATGTTAAGATTTAGAAAAATTACTCATATATTATTTTTTATAATAATAATCTTAGAATAAACAAGTAATTAATTTCTTTTGTTTTACAAAGACATACTATGAATAATATATTTAAGAAAAAAATGATAATAAACGTAACAGCGGTATATAAAATCAATATTTAGTAACAACAATTTTATAATATCCTAATATTATTGTTCCTTATTGATTACAACACAATGAAATGTATTATTAAAAATTATTATATATGTATAAAATTTGTTGTAGTGATGTTAGAAAAACTTCGTAAAATTTTCTCCAAAATATATATAATCCAAAAAAGAGGACTTGAATTATTACATTTATGGTACAGAAATTTAAAGAATACAAAAAGGAAACTACTGAAAGTAGTTCTTTACATAGTAATGCACAGCAGTTTTATCACATATTTTACAGATGATAACAAACAAATGCGCTGATTCATGTGAGAAATAAATTAAGTCCTCTTTTAAAAACATATGCAAATAATTTTTCAAAATATAATATTCAACAAGAATAATTTCAATTTACTAATAAATACTTTATCATAAAAAGTTCACAGTTAAATTAATTTAAATGAGTTAACGCCATTAAAAAAAATGCCATATATATATTTATATACATATACGTGTTAAACGCTGTATGATAATAAAAGCATGAGTATCATTAAAACATACATATGTATATAATGAAAAAACATTGTATCCTTAAAGCACACTCACTTATATATATGAATATTAAAAAAAGTATACAGTTAAAGAATCCATATATATATACATATAAAAAATATTAAATCATTAAAGCATACGTATATATATATATATAAAATATTACACCATTAAAGCATACAAACTTATTTATATACACATACATATAAAAAAAAAAGTATCATTAAATCATATATATATATATCATATAATAAATAATGTATATTAAAGAACCCACATATATATACATGCACGAAAAAAAATCAATAATGATGCAAACATTACTAAAAGCAATAAAAAAAATACTGGATATTTACTTGTACTTATATACATTTTTCGAAACATTTATGAATTAAATATACAAATATAATATATATACATTCAAATTTAAGCTTTACATACAAAATATTACGAATGTTTAACGATATTACGAAACTCTATTTTCTTTTCCTTTTTTTTTTTTTTTTTACAAGTTTTTTATATACGGAGAACTAGATGTTTTAAAATTATAAATTCCATAATAATACATACATCATTAAAAGAAATAAAAAATATTTTATACATGCATTTACATTTCTTTTGGTAATTTTTATGAAATAAATATACCAGTAAGAACTATATATATACTTGCATATTTCAAATTAACATACGAAATATAATAAATGCTATATTCAATTTTATGAAACCCTATTTTTTTTTCTTTTTTTACAAGCCTTTTACGTACAGATAACTATCTTTTTAAAAAATTATGATAAGTTAAATATATATTATCAATTCCATTGTTTTTAAAAAACATTTTTATAGAAACTCATTATGACGAAAGCATAATAATACTTAAGAATATTTTCACTAACATATTTATGTACATTCTTGATATATATTGAAGTGCTTTTTATTAATTAAAAGAGCAACTTATCCTCCCTTATTATGAGATATAATTTTTTATAAAGAACTGTATACATTTTACGTATGTATTAGTGACAAACAACTTTTATTATAAATAATCAAAACTAAAACTTTAAGTTTATATTCTAATTATTCATTTAATTAAAAGGAATAATATATTATTCTATTTCTCATTTAATTTTATTAACAAAACAAATAGGAAATATATGCCATGTACTTGAAAAAGGAACCCATAAATCATCAGAACGTGTATATGAATTTACACTATAGATAATTTGATAAATATATTCATCAAAATTTCCGTGCTGTACGGAATTAATCAGAAAAAAATAACATGCAAAATATTAGCAACAGCTTTATTAGCATTAAAACACATAAAAATATCAGAGTAGTTATACTTTTATTGAGAAATAAAATAAGAAAAAAAAAAGGAGAGAATAAATAATATATATATTACATTATTGCACATATAATATTCTAAAAAGTATTGAAAATATGATCTAAAACAAACACAACATTATTCCGTTCTCTCATAAAACAGTTTTTTTAAAAATGAAAATTACATTTAAATCTTAAAATATTAATTTTGAACCTATAAATACAAAAAATAGGGAAATATATCAAAATTTGCGTAATTTATAGTGTAGTATGTAGTCTTACATATCAAATGAATAATAAGAAAAAATATAGCAATATGAATAGTGTATTAAAATTAAGTTAATGTATTTTTCAAAAAATAAAATAACCTTTACACCTTAGATAACTCTGAAATTACAGTATCATATAATTAAAGAAAAAAAAAATTCAATAAATAAGAATTCAAACAAAACATAAAAGATCAGCATTGATTTATAAAGAAACTTCCAGGAAGTTCATTATAAAAATGTTAAATATATAATAATATTGAAAAAGGAAGTTTTTCATGAATTCTATATATAAGAAGTTTTAGAATATAATAAATAACTATACAACACTAATTCAAACAACCTATATAATAATATATATATATATATATATATATATATAGTAGTCTCAAAGATTCCATAGCTATTAATTAACCCACGTAAATAGAAAACATATTATTTTTAATTTGTGCTACAAATATATCAATTAATTCATGAATTATAATATTTAAACTTCGATATAATAATGCTAACAATGAAAGTGTTTTTATACCTATCACAACAAGCGGAAATGCAGAATGAAGCTGAAATTTATTATTATTACCTTTCATGACTATTGCGTTATATAAATAAATATTAACCAACAATATAAAAATTAACAATTAAATACAATATGCTAAGCAAAAAAATAACTTAAAATTAAAATAACAAAAGAAAATTAATATATTCTTCTATTTATACACAAAATGAGTAATTAAATTATAAAATATATATCAAGTAATTTATGAATCACATATTTTACTTAAATTATCAAACGTTTTTTAAATATTATGTTGTATACTTACACAAGCATATTTCAATAATGCATACTCAGTTTTTGTTCACACTAACAAACACAATAAAAATATATGGAAATTTGATTTCTTGCAAGTGAATTATTTAAACTTTCTCTTTAACCTTTTTCAGACATTTTATCAAAGATTTATTTATTAAATATTGTTTTATGAATTTTTTATAAAAATATCGAAGAAAGTATATTGTATTTAATATTTTTTATTATGAACTAAAACTGCAAGAATATTCTAAAACTGTATATTTACTGTAGGAACAAATAAAATGAATATTCATTTTGAATAGACACTAAGTTTAATTAACTTTCTGTTAAACATTGTTTTAGTTATATGAAAAGGCAAAAAAAAAGAAAAGTCATATTTATTTAAATATTTTTTTGCACATACATATATATGTGAATTATTTTAATATATAATATCAAGTATATTATTAATATTGGTTATACTTTAAATATCTTTTGATTCTCAAAATATTAATTTCACAAGCTGTTCATAGCATTTTAATAATATATAATATATTTTAAATAAATAAGAAAAATTATTATGTATAATATTAATGATTAAAGTTTATTAAAGTTTACACAGATCTATAAAAAAAACCTTTTAAAGTTTTAACTACTTTTTTCTAATTAGTTACATCACATGAACTTCAGTAATACATTCTTTTAATATTCTCTTCTAATTTATACATAATATTGAAAGTATAGAAACCTTTTTTTGCATATAAAATTAACTGATAAGATAATTTTCCAATCATTTACTAAGGTTGTTACAATAATAACACATTCTATAATAAGAGACACACAAATTATTCAAATATAATTAAAGATTCTCTAATATAGTCGCTAACACTTTTTGCAAAAATGAAATACTAATATTCCTGTTAAATGAAATATGTATATAATCAAAAATGTTTACATATATTGTTAATTATACTTCAATGAGAAATAAAAATATTTACGCTTAATATTACTATAACGATATGACTATAAGTTTATGCAATATTAAAATAAATTACATTTATATATCCTATTATTTTTAACATATTTTTTAACACATTATAAAAATAGACAGTCATTCGAAATATTTTTACGTGGGAAGAATGTAATGTGCATTTTCCAATTTATATGATGACATAAATGGAATAGACTCTCCATTATAATGTGTACTTAAACATAAAATTTTTTTTATATAATTTCATTAAAACACAACCCTATAAATAATTTAAGCTTCTGTAAATTAATAAATTAACGCTTATATTTCATTTATTAATTATTAACTCATTTATATTATAAAGATTTATTTTTTACGAAAATTATACATCCTTCTTAATAAATTATGTGTAACTCCTCAGTGTAATTAGAAGAATATTACACCAATAATAAAATTGTTTCGTAGAATCTTATTCTAGTAAATGAAATACTAACAAAATTTCTAAATTTTCGAATAATTATATGAAAAAATAATATTCTTATGCAAACATTAAAAACAGTGTATTATAAATAATACAATTTCTTAAATATAGTAAACTCATTAAATTACAAAAATAACATTAAACCAAAAAAAAAATCATAGTTTAAAAAAATTATATTTTAGAATATGTAGCGTAAAAGAACTTATGAACATAATATATAACAAGAATGAAAAGAACCTCTATTTTACTTTATTCATATTCCTAAAAGCTTTCTTGTATTATGTTCACAATTAAGACCTTATTATTCAACATTTCCATACATTTAACTTTTTTTTTATCGTATTGTATTTACAAATAATTTATAACATTTACTCTTAATTATTTTTTTTTTTTTCTTAACTTTTCCTAGATATTTAATTTTATCAATTTTTTATATATTTGATCATATTTATACTTATTTCTATTTATTCCAATTTATATTAAACTCTTATAGCTTTTTTATCTTAATTTAATATACATACATTATTCCTTTCAACTTTCTTATTCGTAAAATTTCCCTTATTTTTACTATAGACATATTACAATTCATTTTGTACTCTTTAATTATTGATATGCTACTTAATATAAATATGTAATACTTAAATTATATAAACTTTCATAATTCTATTGTTTTATTACATTGAACCTTACGAATTTTTTCTCTTTATATCTATAAGATGCATGTGTTTCATTAGACATTAACTTTCTAACCGTATATTATCTACATTTATTTCTTTATAACTTGGTATTTTCCTT
The DNA here is from genome assembly GCF_023973825.1 of Plasmodium brasilianum. Classification (NCBI taxonomy): domain Eukaryota; phylum Apicomplexa; class Aconoidasida; order Haemosporida; family Plasmodiidae; genus Plasmodium; species Plasmodium brasilianum. Next base: position 1,402,989 of record NC_090118.1, on the reverse strand, counting down.
TTCTTTTTTTTCTGTTAAATGCAACTATAGATGGAATTTTATTTGTACTTATTAACAATATCCTCCAAACAATTTTAATCTAAATATACAATTAAATCTAAGAATCTTTTCATGGATAATAATTTAGATATAATGCCCTTCTTTGAGAATACCCAAGCACATATTCAAACTCGTACACTCATAAATGTTCCATATCTTCATGAACACAGTTCTTAATTATTTTTATCTTTAAATCCGTTTTTGCGAAAACAAAATCCAAAGGTAGTAAACAAAAGAACAATTAAAATTCGCAAAACATATGTAATTTATAAATTTTATTATTATAAATATTAAGGAAATTTAAATTACAAATGTTAATATAAAATATATATATTTTAGCGTAAAACTTTTATTTACTTTGCAATATTGTAAAAAAAAAAATAAAATATTCCAAGTATTAATTAAAGCAGAATTTCAGTGATGAAATAATTTAACTGTGGTATATTATATTTCGTTTTTGCTACAGTAAAAAAAATGGATGATAAAAGTGTGCAACTAATTATGTATACTTACAGAGATAATAGAATTGCCTATGCTCTTACCTTGCTATAAAGTAACTTCTAAATAGGAACCAGCAGATAATCCACGTTATTAAATTACAGTAACATTCAAAACTATTCGTATATCTTATCATAATTTTTGCGGGTTTTCATCTAATAGCAAATTGTATTTATCTGATTACTGAATGATATTTCTTTCATCTACTTTTTCTGTTTAGTCATCTGATTATTAAGTAATATAATCCGATGTTACAATATATATATAGTGGATTTCTTCAAATTACTATTGGTGCATTTTGCTTTTCTTCATGTTAATGTTTTTCTGGATTATGAACTATTAATTTATCTGTATCTTTTCCAACATTATAAATATTACTAGTAAGCCTACAACTAGATAATTGGATGGTTAATAAATTAAGATTCTTAAAATACACTAATTTTGTATTTGTTACATCTTTGTGTTCTTTATTATTATTTTTATTTGATCCGTAAATTTAAACTTTTAATTTATTTGAGGATAAATAGGATTGTATTTTCTTTCACATTTAAAAAATTTCGACAAGTTTGACATATTTTTAAAAAAAAAAAAAAACAGCCATGTTCTTTATTACAGTATTCATATAGTTTATTAATATGAATAATATATTCTTCATATATAAGGAATTTATCCTTATGAGGCTAGTCACATTTAACATTATCATGTTATATAAAATAATCATACAAATCATTCTCTTCTTTCTATATTTTCATAAAGTACTTAAGAATACCCTCATGCAGTGCAGCTCTTAAGAGTCCAGAATTAATTTTATTCATTACATAAAAAAATTTTATCAGAAAAAACTTTTTCTGTTATAATTTTTACGAGTATTTAATTTTTTCCTTGTCCTGTACTAAAACCAATGCTTCACAGAATAACAGTGATTTATACAATTTTCTCTAATATAATAACTGTATAATCCTCTAAATTTTGTTGCAATCTTTTTAAAGAGCGCTTTAATCCGTCCATTAGTGCCTCCTAACTTATTACTATAACCTTTATTGTCTCTTATTTTACTTTCAATGTCCAATTTTTAATATAATAGGTATGAAGGCAACCATTTTAATTTACCTTTCTCACAATTCGACAAAAAAAATTAATCCTATAAACACATAAATACTTTTCTTCATGAAAAAATTTTCTATTTTACTTCATAAAAAATATGTGACATATATAATTAACTATATATAATTTTTAAAATAAATATTTACCCTTACTTTCTTTTCTAAATCTTCTATTTTACTTTAATATATATGTTATTTACATAAATGATAATATTTGCGGCATTGCATTGCTTATATGTATACGTTAATGCCTCTCATTCTTATACATATTATGTATTTCTTTATAACTAAAATATTTAAATAAATATTTATTAGAAAGCGTAGCTCTATAATTTTCTATAAACATTAAATTTTTGAAGTTCTATAATTATCATATAAAATAAGCACTACTAATTTTAAGAGAAATTAAATTAAAATTAAGAATATAATAGCAATGTAAAATGTAGCATTATGTTATGAATTAATTCTTTGTAAAATACTACGTTATAAACATTCTATATAACAATAATAATTTTACATAATATAGTAAATTTCATTTGTTCTAAATGATTATTATTAGTAATATGTATTGAAATATTTATATAATAACCCTTTTTAACCACTTCAAATGTTGCTACAAATGGGAAATGCATCATATAAATGTATATTTTTACTTAGAAATAATGACTTTTAACTGAACCTAGAATCATGTATTATTTTAAATATCCTATTTAGTTTATACTGGAATATGCAGAAATTCATATATTCTTTACCATCTTTTATTTGTTGCATATTATAAATTCAAAATTTAAATCAACTCATGAAAACATTATAAATTATAACATACAACAGTAGACAATATATAAATTCTATTTTATTATATAAAAAGTTTATAATATTTTAAACTTTTATTAAGCATTATTGTCTTATTTATAACGTAACCTATATTTTATTGTTAAAATATGTTCTGTCTTTTACTTAATTTTAACAAAATGGAGAATTGAAAAAATGACTTTACTTTAAATACCATAGTTTTCATGTAACACATAGATTTTGACCTATTAACATTACTATAAAATATGTACGCTTGACATACATTTATGCAAATGCACTGCTTGAAATAAACCAAAATTTTACAAAATATCCAAAATTATTCTTTAAAAAAGTAAAAATTCTGACAAGGACGATACTTTTTGTACTTCTAACATAGTAAAAATGTGCATAACTTACATAGAAAACATAATGATGTAATCTATATAAAATATATTATATTATAAAAATAAATTTGTAACTTGTTTTTTTATTTTTCATAAATTTAACAATAGCTGTGAAAACATATTTTATCTCATTTTTCAATTACATATCTTAACAGGTGTCATCTATTTTTCTCCTGCATTATATAAATTACTAAAAATGATATCATTTTACTTAAAAAATAAAATCATATAAAACTTGTAAACAGCTTTTTACATTTTCATAAGTGTTTCATTCTGTAGAAAAAATTCCTGAATTGCATTTAACAATTAATGAATCGTACGTGGTACCATGATTTTACATCATTTTATGCGATTATGCATTGTTAATGAACAGTTACCTATTTTTCTATAAAATATTTGGATAAAAATTTATTGTAAGCATTATTATTTCAAATGCACAAATCAACATAATATAGGACAAACAAATAAAAACAATATATAAAAAAATTCAAAACATACAAATTAATTTAGCTAATTTTATTAATATATATTACGCAGAAAAATTTAATACATTATAAATACAAATACATAAAAAATTACATAAATTTTAAAAAGAATTAAAAGCCTTATAACATTTCAAAGTAATATCAACTGAAATAAGCTAATGTGGATGTTCAAACGACGCGAAAACATGTACGCAATTATCCTTATAAAAACATAACAAAATAAAGCAATTAATTCATTATGAAAAAAGTATAACAAAACGGAATAACAATTAAAAAGATGAATACATGTAAAAAATAAAAAAAATGCATATTATCGCCAATTTAATGAAGTATGTTTCCCATAAATTAAAGTATTATGACAAAATTCATCAAAACCCCTTATCTATTGTTTCAATAAAATTCGAAAAAAAAGAATTAAAGGGACAACTGACTAAATATCCATAAAATATATGTATATAATATATATATATATATATATGAAGTTTATAATTATATTATATGTCGCAAAATTAAATATGCATTATCACTTTTTTCTTTAAAAAATAAATAATATACTAATATACATATTACAATTTTCGCTATTAGTTATATTAAAAAATAAACAAAATATAAATATCTGATTTTGACAATAAAATTTATACGAAAATAACAGTTAAGGCCAAAAATAAAAAGCAAAAAACTTAAAAAATTAATTCGAAAAATATCACAAATAAAATTATATTAAAAATATATATATAAAATAATTCATATATATATATATATATATATGTAGTTATCTTAAATATATTTTTTCGCTAGTAATACACAGTATCACATAGACTACGCTATAAGAAAACGAAAATTATTTTAATTTATTTCCATTTATGCAAATATAGTAAAAAATGCTAACATACGCAACTATCGAATATTGCTTTAAAAATATTCAAGCATATGTGATTTCGTCTTCAAAAACCCAGAGAAAATATGATATGATATATTTATGATGTTATTGCGTGTACAAATATAACAAAAAAATTGAAATTGCATATTTTTACAGTTTTTATGAATTATTGTAAAATGATGTAAAAAGTTCGTCTTTTTCTTTTGATCCTTTTTTTAAAAAAATAATGTTCATCAGTAGATATACATCATATTTATGTATGCAAAATTAAATATTCATAAAACTTCGTATGTTGTATAAAAAAGCAAACTCTACACTTTAGTAAAATTAAAAATAATTATATATATAAAAAAAAAACTTTCAAGTTTGTTTATTACAATGAGTGTTTTGTACCTTTTTACTATTAACTCATTAGTATAATTGAATCATTTTTTATTTGTTACAAATAAAAATGTTTTAAAATTTGGTTAACATGAATATGAGAAAAACATTTTCATAACGTAAAAGTTCATGTATTTTGTAAAAAGTAAACAAAATCGTATAAATAAATGTAAACGAACAAAGAAATTATTTTAAATTATTTATAATCGTCATATAAAAATTAAAATATAAATTTATATATTTCATATATACATATATATATATATATTTTTTTTTAAAATAATAAATATTGTACCTTTTAAAATGTATGAAGTCTATTAGGAATCATATTACCTTTGGCATTCTCATAATAACTTAATATACATTTTTTGTAATTAGGATATTTATAATTTTGTTTAGTAAATAAACAAAAATATATAAATGCTAATTATACGTATTCATTTAATATGCTTATGTTGCTTGTCTTTTTTCATATCTTATGGTAACCATTTATTTATTGCATTGTTAGTAAAAAAATAACAAAGTTTATTTTTACATTATTCATTTCCTTTTTTTACTTTTCACTCATTTTCACAAAATAAACAGTTTTTTCCCATTATATTACATTTGCTAATAATGTGCTTCCATTCATGTATGTTGTATGTATTTGTTTTACGTGGAACATATTTTCGCATATGCATAAAAATAAAAATCTGAGATATTTATATAATGTTTTAAAAAGTAAAAAATGTCTTTATTTATTAATCCATTTTTATGAAATTCATTTTTTCTTTTCCTTTTTTCGATAGCTCATTTACGCACTTTCCAACTACACATTTTAATATATCTTGATAATTTCATGTTTTCGAAAAAGAATATATATAAAAAAATAAACTGTTATGTAAATTATTCGTTATCGTATAAAATGGATTTTACATAGAACCATTTTCCGCATATATACCATATACATCTCTAATTATATCCTCTTGTTGATCTAAAACATTTCATACTAATGTTAATTAAAATCAAATGTATATATTTTATTTTTTTATTCTTTTTTCAAGAAATTACTTATGCCTTTTTAAAAATAAAAAATAAATTCTTAATTATAAAATACACAAATAACTAGGTATTATCAATATGAAATGTACAAATGTTGAAACACATTAGACTTCTTACAAAATAAAATTGTTGCTTTTTCTATATATTATAACATTGTACTATTTTTTGTTATAGTTATATGCCGAATTCAATAAATGTAGCATGTCTATTATTCGTTAAAAATTAAATAAAATAAATTTCCAAATTAATAATAAAATTTCACAAAAAACATTTTTTAATAAATAATTTCAATCTTCTGTGTAACACTTTTTTTTTCTTTTTTCAATATATTTATGTATATATAATAAAAGAAAAGACCATTAATAAAATGAAGCATTATTATTTATGTATACGAAGGTAATTAATTTTTCATAATTTTCATTTTATTTTTCTTAATATGTATTGTAATCATATGATTAAAAAAAAATATTTTATTCTAAATTAAAAAAATTAAGTATACATTAAAATAAATTTTTTCTTTTATTTTTTTTAATTTACATATTATAAATGTATTTTTACTACATTAATATAATATTTAACTTATTCTTATTGGCATGTAAAAAATTAATGTAAAGCCGTTTATACATATAAAATTACTTAATAATCTTTGATAAAAGGAATATATTATAAAAATATATATTTGTTTTTACTGAATGCTAATCTACTTATTAAATAATAAAAATACAAATACTTAATATATAAGATTAAATAGATTAAATACCAGTTGTATAATGTTAGATCTTTATTGGATGTATGTGTTAATCTAAAAGTATATACAACCATTTTATTTTATTAATTATTATTTGCATTCAGCTGATAAGAGTGTATATTGTACAACAGTACCAAATTAACCTCTATTAAAATATTAATTATATTGTTTAATTATTATGTTTGTTGTATTTTTTCCTTAGATTTTTTGTATATTGGGGTGCTTTTTGATTATATTATTATGTTTTTTTTTTTTTTAAAGAGAAATTTGCTCATTATTTAGCATCTTATTAACATTATTAATTTGTTTGTGAGTTGTTAATAATTTATTACTTTTTTTTAAATCTTTTAAAAATTTTTATTACACATGTTATTCTTTTAATGGCATGTTATTTACATTTTAACAATATTTTAATATCACTATGTTTGACAAATATTTTGCAGTATGCAATATTCTCTTTAGGCATTTTTTAACATTCCTTTTACATAATAATTGGAAACACAAATATGTATAACAATAATAATACAGAATTTTTAATATATTAATAATTACACCGCCTCTGAATTTGTTTCAATACAATTAGAAGTATTTTTTTTCCTCTGATTTTTTATATACCTAATAAATATATACTATATCAAAGATATACATATTTTGAAAATCTCATAAGTTTTATTCATTTCATAACATTCTATTATCTGTTGGATGATATATATAATATATTATCACATTTTGCTGTATTCCCACAAAACTACCATATTTATGAAGATAAATTATTAAACATATAATTAGATAATCTAAAAAAATTTCAACAATCTCAAGTGGATCACTTATTTACCATAGCTTCTAAAATATGCTAAAATGTATTTATTTTTTTAATATACCATAAATGGTAAAAATATAAACCTACAATATTCTTATTAACGTGTATCTTATTCCTGTATTTGATGTGTCATTATTTATTAATAAATTGTATTTTTAATATTAAAGAGCATAAAATTGTGAATATTACTTATATATATAAATATATATGATCAAAATTCGTCACTAATTAAGTTAAACACATAACAATAATAATGATAATAATAACAGAAATAAATTACATTTAAATACTTATTAGTCATACAATGCATTAAGGGGCATGTATCAAAATATGATATTCTTATTATCTGGTGATGTGATAAGTTCGCTTTAACCTAAATATCTTAGGTTATATAAATACAAATATTTTACGAACTCCTGCTATGTATTGCGGCATATAAACGTTTAATAATTCCACTTTTTAACAGAATATCGTATACACTATAAAATGAATATTATAATTTTATACAATACTAACAAAATGGAGTTTTTTGTAAAAATATTTTACTCTGATTTTGTCTCTTTTAATTGTATATATGTGTGACGTACAATCTACCATTAAATAAAAAGGAAAATTATAATAACACACACAAAATATATATAGATATGTATCTTATTTAATTTCTATATCGTTACTATGATCTCCTGTTTCTTGTACAAATTCATGAAAGAAGTAATCAAAGATGTAAATTTTTTAAGATGTTTAGAAAATTATTATGTAAAATAAATCTCAAAGAGAAAATTACAAAAATTCAAACATCTAAAAAATGCATATAGTGGAATATTTGTGTAATATAAACATAGATACAATATATTAATTTTTCGAAAACATAGATAAAAATGAAGCGCTACGTTTTTGTTCGTTTAAAATTAGAACATACTAATGTTACATAATATAATACAATACAAGAAAATAATTTATCAGTATGAGAATTAAGAAGAAATCCATAGTTCTACTGAAACGTTTTTGTCATATTTCTTATTTTATTTCCTATTTTTATTTTTTTTCAGTAAAGTTTCTCAAAAGCTATGGACAGTTTTTTTTTCTTTTTTTTTTTTTGTTAATACACATAATTATAGAGAAAAATACTAAGAAGCAATTCTTTCGAAATTAATAATTTCTTTTTTTATTGTAGATATATAGAATATGTATATGATATACCTATTAATTTTTTATTTAATTTTAGAAAAAATGTAAGTAAATATTTACACTAGAAAAATAAAGTATACATTATATATAAATACTCTTGTTGTTAAAATCATATGTTCATTCTCTTTTAACTTTTCTAATTTATACATTTTTATTTGTTGCCTACATTTTATAAGTAATATATAGGCACATTCAACAATAAGATCGTTACAACGTATATTTTTTATTGAAGATATTTCTTGTTTATGCACTATAAAGATTATTTCAATACATAATATTAAAAAAATATACAAAAGCTAAATCTAAAGTACGAATGACCACACTTCGTGGGTGAAATGCTCCTTCGTTTTTCTAATGTCAAAATACTTCATTAAAAGAAATGAAGTTATTTTAATATGAAAATGTTGTGTACATGTTCATTTCAAGGCTCTACTTACAATAGCAAATATAAAAAAAGTTATATATATATAATATATTATATACCCATGTATTATTTCTTATATAAAGTGTAATAGTACATATATATGCACATTATAGGGTATTTTAAGTCCTAATGAAACATTTCTAAAATAATATTAGTTTTTCGTAACGTTTCCTTTATAAATGTATTTTATTATTCTATTATTATATATTTACTCCTATTTTTGTGTCTATCTTTTTCTATGTGTATTATTATTACATTTTTTATAAAAGTAAAACTGGATACTATAAAACTTTTAGCTGTAATAAAATATGTTTACGGACTCTTTCTTATTAATTTTAAGGATTTCTTTTATACATATTAAATTATATATAACATAGCACTTTATAGGATTACATCAAATTATATTATTTTGTTAGTAAATATTTTTAAAAAATACAATTAACAAAAATGTAATATTTTTAATTCTATAGCATATAAAAATTTTCACCTCTATTAACTAATTGATTTACCATCCTTATCATAAATTTTCACTATCTTTTCTTACCTTAAAAATATAAAATTTATATGGTAATATACTATATTCATATTAAAATAATATAATTGTAAAATTGTACTAGCATGTTTTTTTCACTTACTATAATTTTTACAATAAAAAAACAATAAGAAGATGTGTTATAAAATACTACAAAAATACTAGATATTTTTCTAAAATATATATTATTTTAATTTTTAGCAAAATAAATCTTGAAAAAAAATATATAAATACTATTTCCCATTTCTTAATTTTTACAAATAAAATAAAAAGCAACAATATTTTATGTACATTTTTTTATATGAACTATAAAAAAAACTTTTTATTAACAATATATTAATAATATTAGATATACAAGAAAAAATATATATATTTCTTTATATTCGGTGAAAAAAATAATTTATAAACATTAAACTTTAAAAATTGTTCTATAAAGTCTGAAGTTCATAATAATTTAAGTCATTTTTTACGAAAACTCCTTTTAATTAATACTATTACATTCTACTTAAAAAAAAAATAACATTAAAACCATTTTAATAAAAAAGAATTACAGAGAAAAAAATATTTAAAGATTATTTAGTTTTGAAAATACTATAGAGTAACAATAATATATATAAAAATCTTTTTATTTCACAATAAAAAAAATTTACCTTGAAACTAGTAATTTTTTACAAAATGAAAAAAAACAATACGAATATGTTCTTAATTTGGGGTAAAGTTCTTACTTACATCCTCTTAATATGGGCATCTCAACATGAGGTATTGTGTAAAAAATTGAAACTTTTAGAAATTTCTATATATATATGCTCTTTTTTTTTATTTTTCATTTTTTTTAAGAAATGAAAATTTTATTACAGAATTGAAATAAAAATATTATATTACATATATATATATATATATATATATATATTTGTTTTTATAAATTCTGCATATTTAACTTAATCATTTATATTTCAGAGTAACTATGAAGAATTATATGGAAATAATACCCATCTGAATAACGCACTAGGTTTAAGATCTAGTAGATTGTTAAAAGGAGATACAGGTGTACAGGCTGTTTATCCCTATAGTACTTTATACCTAAGAAAAGACGTAATTGATTCATCAGATAATGATGATGATTATGTTTTGGAAAAAAAAATAAATGATTTACAAATGAATAGCTCATTTAAAAGGATATATAATACATTAATTGAAAATAGGGACTTTCAAAAACAGTTTAATGATATTATGAATAATGAAAATTTAAAAAAAAAGGGTAGTGTATTAAAAAATTTAAACCTTAACGAATTTTATGAATCATTGGATAGTATTAATAGTTTAAAAATAACTAATGCACCAAAAAATAAAAAAAATAAATCATCAACTTCTGCAAAAAATAAAAAAATAAAATTATCAAATACATCAAGAAGTAATAATGATGATAATGTGAATAGATCAGAATCGTTACAAAACATGGTTCGTAAAGCTCTTAAGCAAGAAAAACCTAAAAAAGGGTTTATGCAATATTTATATGATTTAGACAAAAAATTTGAAGTTTAAATGTTACGCGCAATGAAAAAGAATACATCTGATGCTAATTATGCAGACTGTAGATTTAAAAGTGGATATGAAAAATTTTTAGTCTTTTTGGACAAAGCTAAGATATATATTCCACCAACTTTAAACATGCTGGTTATAATGTTCTTCATGTGTATTACTAATTCACATAAATTGAAAGATGCAAGTTTTCCCGGATTAGGTTTAGGTTTATCTTCCTTTATATTTTTTGCTATGATGATTTACTATGCTTACAAATTCTGTAAGATGAAGGGGGTACACAAATTTTTCAAGTCGGTGAACGGAGGAATAACATCAAAGAAAAGGGCATAAAAACAAAAAGTTCAAAACTACGAAAATATAAAAAAAAATTATTACTTGTAATAATGATTAATGTTTTTATTTCGTTTTAATTGTATTTCAAATTTTGTATAATTCATAAATAAAAATATATATATACATGTATATATATGTATATATACATACATATATTTAATAATAAATTTTTTTTTTTTTTTGATAATTTGCTATTCTAAGGAATTCCCTTAACGTTATATTTTATATTTTTTCTAATTTTAATGTTCGACATATGTTTTAATTGTTCGTTAGAATATAATTAGGATATAATTTTTTATTTATTTATGTAATAAAAAAATTGAATTTTTTGAATGATAATTTTTATTGTTTTTTTAACATATATGTGTATTCCAATACATATAAAAGATATAACTACGAGTGTGTATATTGATTTAATACTTCATAAATAAGTATGCTGCGTAATTAGTTTTATAAAGTAATTGTTGTTCACTCATAAAACTTTAATTGATGTTTATGTTCTAAAACTTTGAGAACATAATAAAATTATATTCATACATATCGTTATTTTTGTTAAAAGTGATTTAATGATTATTATCTAATATTGGTAAAGCTAAAATGATATTTATTAGTTTTATTTAATTTTTTTTTAATTATTATGAACGTTTTTATTAAAATCTTATATATTTAAATATAATTAAATATATTCTCAAAGATTTATATTTAATGCCTTTCCTTAATACACCGTTCGTTTATGAAGATGTGGGTATTTAAAGAAAAAAGAGCAACGTAAACATTAGATTCTTCCTTAAATATAACATATTTTATCAAAGAGGGAAAATACTGCGATATTAACTTAGTTATACACTTAGTTCTTTTGAAGGAATTCTTTTTTATTTATGTTAATTAATTACTATTACACAGTATGTTTCTTATATATTTCTATGGTATATTAACACTATATAATTTTTTCTTTTTTCTTTTTCTTTAGATATTTTCTAAATAATTGTACATAATTTTCATTTGAGAAAATTTTCATTTCATAATAATATATGCATATGTACAAATAGACATATACGTATGTAAATATAAGCGCTTAATATTTTATCTTCCTTTTTATTAAATATTGTCAATTATAGAAAAGTCTGCATACTTCCAATATTATAACATAAAAACAAAAAAAATTATTCCTTTCAAAAATACTTAATAAGTGCATAAATTTAGATGTTAAAAATAGATTTATATTATTTGATCCATATATAACGTTTTATTGAAATTTTTTTTCTTACGGGGGATAAATAAATGAATCTAAAAATCTATTTTTTTTCTTTTTTTTTCAAGTGTTTTTAAGTGTATATCCTAACTACAGTGATATTATGTTAAAATAAATTGTGTTTTGCTAAATATAATAAACAAAGAAAAAAAAGTTTTTATAATAATAATCATGTGATTTTTTTAATTTCATAATTATTTATATGTATAATTCATTCAAAATTTGCAACTTCAATTTTTACTTCTATCTCTTTATTTCTAAGAAAATAATAATAAAATTCTTCCAATAATTAATTTCTTTATCAACGTTCTTTTTTTTTTTTTCTACTAAAATCATTTGTTTTCATACATTTTGTAAAAGAAATAATAATCTCTAATTTACGTTAATGTGTTGTAAATAGTATTAATGTAATGTTGACGTTATCTCAACATAACACAAAAAATTTTCAAAAGTATTTAATTTTTAAACTTTTGTAATGGTATAAAAACTTATATTTCTACCTAATAATTTATTATATACTAATTTTATTTGTACCCCTTACATGAAGTTTCCGAGTTTCATTTCCTCCCCCTTCTATTACGGAACAGTTATGTAATAAAATATTGAATTTTTATATTCTCTTCTTTTCAAGTTTTAGAAAAGTAATATATTTTTTATAAGTATGTTTCTTTTTTCACACAAGTTTAAAGAGTTTTATATATACCATTTAAAATTACTCTTAAAAAATAAATTAATATTTCATCTTTTTGTTCCATAATGTTATCAATTTATGGCAAAATTGTTTTATTATTTACATTGAATTGAGCTAATAATAAACTCATTTTTTTTCAATGTTAGTAGTTATTTTAAAAACGTTTATGCTAAGTATGTCTTGACAATTTTTATTTTATGCTCTTCATTACTATGGAAGCCTCATATTAACTAGTAGAATAATCAATAATTATTAGTTCTTCTATTTTATTATTACATATAAACAAATATTTTTTATTAAGTAGAACTTTAAGTTTAACAAGATTTATTTAAACTAACTTTGCATGTTTATATGTTACACCTTCAATTTTCTTACGCTTTAGGTTTAAATAATTATTAATATATTGATTTAATTCAAATATCTATTTCTTTTTATAGTTTTTATTTTAATGTTAAGAATATAAGTTTCTTTTCTTATTAATTTAATTCTTATAATGAGATATAAAATTTAGCGATTATTTTTTTCAATCCACTGCAATTTGCATATTTAACCTAAATTTTTCCCTACATCATCCCGATATAAATACTGCTTATTATTCTTATATGACTTTGTTATTATTATACAATACTATAATAATATTTTAAATGTAGTTTTTTTTTAAAATAATAACTAAGTATTAATTTAGATATTATTTACATTACTAATAACTTAATATTTATTTCTATCTTTATATCAAATTAATATACTAGGTCAAGCAGTTTAAATATGAACATAAACAGTTAATTTCTTTCATAGGTATATTTCATTCACATTTTTAGAAATATAAATATTATTGTTATTAATTAAATTACACAATTATGTTAAATGTAACTGTTAAGATAACACATTTTAAAAAAAGCATACAACTTTATTTCTTATAAGAGTAGAGATTCCACTGTATTTTTATTACACTAATTTAAACATTAAAAATGTAAAAAGAAAAATATAGCGTCCTCGATAATTTATTAATATATGTTTTTTCGGAAAATTTCTTATTATTGTATTTATATGCAGGTTAAATGAAGGTTTTAAAAAAGGCATATTTGAATACATGATATAGATTTTCATATACCTTTATTTAACAATATATATATAATATAATTCGTTATTTTCCTTAAATTGATATAATTTAAATCTGAACTTCACCTTAAGGAATAAAAAATAAAACATAATGATAGGCGTATTTTACTTCAAATCTTATGAACAGGAAAAAAAATCAATTATATAATTAAGCAGAATGTTATGTTGCAAAAAAAAATTAAAAAACATGTAAACACATATACATATATATATATATATAATATATTATTTTTTGTATATGTAATATTAAAATATTGATTCATGAAATTTTAAACAATATATTTTTCTTTATTCCTTAATAACTAATTTCCTTCAGTGAAATCACACTATATGTAGCATTTATAAATTATATTTTTTATACATACACTTTATTTGTATATATATCTTGGATTAATACATAATTTTTTTAGGGGAGCTACGATCCCACAGTAATATTAAATCTAAAATTAGGGCACTACATACTAATTGTTTTAATTATATATATATATATATTATTTATTAATTTTTCTTTCATTTTTTTTTTGAATAATTAATTTGTTTAAACTTCTTTTATTTCACTAAATATTGAAAATTTATAATTTTATAACAATATAATATTACGTTCGTCCTCAAGAAGAATTAATTTTTAATTCTTCAATAATAATAACATGTTTCGTGTGTCATTGAAAAAACAACATTATTTCATTATTTGATAATTTATTCTGCTTTGTTATTAATATATAAAGTTACTTTGCATGTTGAATAGAATTTACTGTTATATGTAATGAAATATAAAGATTATAAAAAATTTTATTTGCTGAATATATGTAATTTAAAAAATATAATATATTTATTCATTCATTAATAACAAATATGGGAATAATATACATACGATAAATAATTGTGATATAAATGGATATAGAACAATTAATAATGGTATACTGTATTCCTTATTTTATATACATTAGATTTTTAAAATATATATATATATATATCTTACCTGTACACTTCTATACAGTACATAAGATATATTGCGGCCTATGTCTATATATGACACACAAAACAAATGAGTAAAATATTTTTTAGCATGGGGAAAACATGATAATTCTTGGTAAATTATTTCTAAAAGACAATTATAAAAAATGAAATAACTTTAAGGTGTATAATTTAATATTTATAAATTTATATTTGTACAATATTTTAATTTTTCATAATACTCGATAATAAAAAAATAGAATATTTATCTATATATATATTATCGTACTCCATATTTTGCTGTTATAAAATAGAAGAATATTTCTAAAAAAATTTGAACAATTAAAAATTATTATTACCGATGTTCTTCATTCCATTACTCATTTTTATTTTTGAACTAAATAATTTTTTAAATGATTGAACATCTTAATTATATATATCCCTTCGTTTATCTTATTTTTTTCGAGCTATATAAATGTACGTATAAAAAGAAAAACTATGCTAATTACACCTTATAAATAAACATTTTAAGTAGAAGATTAAGAAGAAAATACATATAATTTTCCTCATTTTATACAATATAATTTTAAAGAATATTTATATAATATCATATTAAAAATAATTATAATAAATGAACAATATAATTATTCAAGATGTTAATTGTTTATATTTATTGTATTTATTTATTTAGCTTTTTCTTCGTCTTTTTCTATGCACATTTTACAAATGAGTTGAAGTCACAATTATTAGTAATTTTATTAATGGTATTATATATTATTTAAGGATATATAATTTTCACTTAGCATAAAAATATTTAGTTCTATGGCTATATTGAAATTCATATAAATTAATATAAACATTCAAACACACTTATATGGATTGATATTCTGAAAAATATAGGAATCACATATTCCTTCACTTGATGACTTTAATATATCCTATTAATATGTCATATAAAAATATTTAAAAATAAAATCTTTTCGTTTATATCCATCTCAGTACCCCAAGTGTAATAATAATAATTATAGAAATATTATTATATATTTTTTTTTACATATAACATTTAAAAGTATAATTGTCTATAAGGCTCTATAACATGCAGATCAGTTCTGATATGAATTAAACTTATATTTATTTTTATATTTAAAATGCACTATGAAAAAAAAGATAAAGTAAATTGAATTTTTTACACAAATAAATATGCCAATTCATATTTTATAAAACACTGATTTCGTGGATAAGTGAACATTATGAAGATATATTTTATCCCCCTTAATTTTTATTATGGAAGCCAAATTCAGTACTCTAAATAGGCACGTTAGGGTATACTAAATGATATTATGAACATTCGTTGTAATTCATTAATAAACATTACTTAGAATTTCTCTTATATATATATCTTAGATAATTAATAATCTTCATGCTACAAAAACTTTATAAAAATGTTCATCAATGTTGACAAATTTTATCGTTTTTCGTAAAAAATATACATTAAGAATGAATTTATATACTATCTATTTATAAGGTACCTCTCGAAAATAATAAAATTTTAAGTAGAAATATTATGAAGTTATAAACCAATAGATTTATATATGCATGTGGTTTTGCTAAGCTTTGAAAGTACTTCGTTACATTTTGACCTAAAATATTTTTACATAATATTAATACATTAACACTGTTGCAGAATTTATAAAATAATTAATAAATATGAAGAATATATTAACATGAGAAGAATAATTTACTATATACCATTTAAAATATACTTAATCATCTTATGTGAACAGAAATTATTCTACAAATGTATGTATAAATAAATGAAAGAACATAAACAAACGTAGTAATATATTATTATTATAAATATGAAGAATATAAAATACCATATTTTAAATTATTTGTAACCAGTTTTTATAAATCAATAATAAATTATAAATCTAAATTATATTTATATTATATTCGAGATATATAGGAAAATATTAACATTTTAAAGAACAATAAAAAAAAATGTTCGATAATATTTCTGTATTGGAAAAACTGTGTGTATATAATTTTAACCAATAATAACTATTTATATTTAATAGTAATTTATCATTTATTTTTATTCTTTAACATGCCATATTTACTTGGATTGGGATATGAATTTCAGATAAACAATTTTCCTTCCCTGTTATGTAGTACATTCTTCAATAATTCCGCGTAAATTTTTGAAAAATACAGTACAAAAATTGCATTAATGTACCCAATAAAATATATTAATATATTTCATTATAATATATTCAACATATTCTAGATTTTCTTTTTTTTTAACTTATTTTTATAGTTATATTTTCTATTTAAATAACACGAATTTTTTTAAAAAAGCATTTATACGTAATCATATATTTCTGTTTTAATACTATGTCATGCATTATTTAACTAAAAATTTTTAACTAATATATAATTATACCTAATACCATAACCACATAAAAAAGAAATGTTCAATTATTATTTAATAAATTGAAATTACTATTTTTTATATATAAAATATAACAATAAATATAGACTAACATAAGTTATTACTTATTTGTTCTTTAACATTTTATTAAGATTTTTTCTATTAAAATATATAATTATGTTAATATTTTATATACCTCATATATTAAATAATTTTTGAAGATCTTTATTTTAATATATATATTTTTTGTTATTATATGTATTAATCTTATAGAAAATTAACTTCAAAAAATTTATATATCATGAATGTATTGATAATTTTTAAATCTTATATATTTTTTTAATGTTAACAAAAAAAAAGAAAATATATTTATTCAAATTATGCATTATATATATTAACCAATATAATTAAATATACATTTTATCCATTTTTTGTATTTATATTAACGAATCACTCTATTAAAATATGTAGCGAATATATAAATAAGTATACATATTTATAAATAAAGATCAATTATATAATTCGTGTAATTAGTAAGTTATATATATATAATATTTTTTAAAACTTTATTAAAATTATTTTAATTAATAATATTTTTACTTACAACATTTACTAAAGCAAAAATATCTACTGTATTATTTTTTTTTTTTATTTGATATATTATATATATATATATACATTATAGCTATATTAAAATAGTAAAGGGGGAAAGTTTGGTACTTTGAAAAAAAAAAAACTCTTACTACACAAATTATAACGCAAAAATTTATAAATATAATAAAAAAGAAATATATATAGATATTATATACCTGAAAATTTTATCATTATAATAAATCCAACAAGTTAAAGAAAATAAAAAATGTGTAAACAGAAAAATAAATCATTATTTTTTTATAAAATTTATACGTTCACAGTTTTAGTATTGGCGTGGAAGAATTCGCATGAAGAGGTGATATAACTATTCTAAGAAATTTCTATACTTTTTTGTTATTTTGCGTATTCATTTTAAAAGGAAAATTTTATTAACATTTAAATAAATAATATTTCATAATATTTCAATATTTACTGTAATTTTTAGCCAAATAATTTTCATAAATCATGGGATAAGGAAACTAACCAAAAGAACTTACACTCATTAAGAGCTCGAAGATTATTAATGGGAAAAGAAGATTTAGAACACCAACAAAGATATTCTTCTTTAAAAGAAAAAATATCAAAATTAGTAAATGAAGACAATGATGAATTTGATAGACGCATAAATGAATCATTCCAAGATAACAAATTTAAGGACCAATTTAGTGAATTACTGCATGCCTCTGAAAGTTTTGGAGATATGTATAATTCACTCGAATTTGGTGATTATTTTAAAAAAAAACTTAGTGAATTAGAATATAATGATAATTCTGAAATGAGAAATAATATGAAAAGAAGAAATTTTCATAAAATTTTGAAAGTTAATAGCATAGTACAAGATAACCAAAAATTAAAAAAGAATAAATTATTAAAAAAAACAGATTCGTACAATCTATCAGAAATGTCAAATTATTCAAAAGCTAATATTTCTAATGATTATGATCCTCTTGAACATAAAATAAAGCGTAGTAAATTTGTACAATTTATGGGAAGGCATAAAACATTACCTCCTGTCCTGGTAATCTTGTTCGGTTCAACAATTCCATTGATGGCAACAGCAACAGCAACAGTAGCAGCAGCAGCAGCAGCGAGTGCTGGTATAATTACTTCCTTGGGTGCTTTAATGGGAATTTACCATTTGTTTAATAAAAAAAAATACAGTAAAAAAAAAACAGCTTTAAATGTAAACAATTCCTACAAAAAATGTTTACAATATTAGAATACATATAAAACAACCAAATAAATCTTTAAATATAATCTTGTAGTTTGAATATCCTAAAGCAAATTTGTATTATGCAAGAATTAAAAATATACACATTCCTATTATATTATTAATATGTGAACATTTTGGCTTTTTACTTTTTATATTAATAAATTTTATTGATACTATTTTACATTCTCCCTAATATAAACATTGTAATTGCACAAAAACAGTTTATTTATATTTTCACCACAAAATAATTGTTATTAAAAAGTGTGTTTTGTTTTATGTATTTTTCTTGTAATGTACTACGTTTTTATGACTATTATAGAAAAGAAACATACTTATTATTATTTCATGGCTTTTATACATTTAAATAATATTCAATAATTTTTAAATTCTATTATCTTGTTTAATGACTTTAAATAAATTACTTTTATTACTCAAGTAAATATAGTTACTTTTAATTCACATAATATTTTTTTATCTCTTAAATTATTTGTTTATGTTTAAACATTTCACAATTAGAACATTGTACCTTAATATTCTCACTATTACTAAAATTTTTTCATATTATTAAATCATATATTTCGGATATATTTTCAACCAATTATTCCTATTTAATATATAAGATATAGAAAAAAACAAACCGATATAAATATTCATTTGTGTACCTTATAAGTTGCAGGACGCTTAAAACCTTATCATGCATCCTAAGGACTATAGATTTTAATTTTAAAACTAATTCTTAATTCTTCTTTTTTATTAATCATTCATTATTTCTTCATAAAGAAATATATAATCATATGTTATTAACATATAATTTATAAAAAATTTTTAAATTATGTAGTATAGCACTTATATGCTAAAATATAGACATGCACAAGGACAATTTCTTAAATTACGCGCTGCTGCTCAAAAAAATGTATAATAATAATATTTATTTTTGAAGCCTCTCATTACTAAAACTCTACTTCTAATAAAATAATAATTAAATAAATAAATAAATATATATATATATATATTAAATTTTTACAAATTTTATCTGAGCACGATAGTTCCTGGGCATTAAAGAAAGTGTTTCATTAAAATTAATAAGATAAAAATAAAATAATAATATAAAAAATGAGTGCCTTCTTTACATTTTCCTTCTTCATAAAAATATACATCAAAAATGTTACATAATACTTATTATAGTTGTCAAGACTCATCAACCGTTTCGTTTACGTTTACAATTCTCTTCGCTTTTAATTTTTGGAAATACAAGTATTAAGTGTTAATTATTTGTTTTCATTCTTCACCTAAATTATATATATATATAATGTTTTGTATTTTTTTTATCATTATCTCATTACAGCTACTTGTTTCCTCTTTTTTTTTTCTTCCCTAAATATGTATATATATAGATATAGATATAAATATCCTTTGTTTAGATAAAACCTGTCAATGAACTATTCCCACATCAAAGTTAAATTTTAATTTTTACAAATTGTTTTACACGACATTTTTACTTAATTATTTCCCTAATTCAATACTCAATTCTGCTTTTTAATATTTTGTAAGTGTTAAAACCCTAAAAGTTATTAAAATCCTAAAATATTTTACATATCAAGTACTCTGTTTTAAAAAATTCATAAAAAAAATATTTTACATAGTTTCTCTCTCTTTTATACCCCTAGAAAATCACAATTTTAATGCATTAAGTAAATAATCAATTTGAGTGTTTCTTATTTATCCCCATAACATAATCCATTAAATCTACACATTACTTTATATATTTTTCACCCTTTATTTTATATACTAACTTTTCCTTAATTTTTTTTGAGCTACATATTGTAACATTTTAAAACCTCCTATACCCTTTTTGATTCCATTATATATTAGGCATATACTTTTTCAATTGAATTTCTTTGAAAGTGTTATTCATACCACTTATTTTCATTTCAGCCCTTTGGAATTTCGAACATTAACAGTTTTTACGTAATTCAAATATGAGAACGTTATTAACCTTCTATTTTATGTTATTCTTTTTATACATAATCATTTTAATTTCACTTCAAATATTTATATCATCTTAGGTTAAGTCTGTTTTTAACTATGATCTAACAAGTATTATACATAGATAACAAAAAAGAATAATTAATACTACATTTTGAATTAGTACTCCTCAAAAGTATATATATGTTTTTACAAAAGTCTATATGCTTTTAAAATATTCAGTATTCACGAATTATCGTGAAACTAATGAACTCAAAAATTCTCATGCATTTCATGAGAAAATTCAAATGTTGTACTAATATATGAAAAAAAAAATTCCAAAAAAGAAAAAGCATAAAAATAAAAAAATATATTTATATAATAATACATATTTAGTAGTAATAGGAACAATTTATAAATAACTACAAACGTGATCATATGACATTTATAGAATATGTAAAAATGTATAATACAATATTTTTTATCAAATTATTCTTTTTCCTCACCAAAGAAAAATGTATAGAAATATTTAATATCTACATTGTTTCTATTAAAAGCTTTATTATCTAAAAAAGAAAATCATTCTTGCAATAGATTTATTCTTTCATATACATATATATATTATTTACAGAAAAGTATGTTATTACAAAAAAATATTACAAAACATAATATTATCAAAAAAATAAAAATATAAAAAATAATGCAACAAAAATGATTGAATATTGTAATTATATCACATTACTGCAATACTGACATGTCCACATCGAAAGGATAAGTACAAAAGCTTTTATGTTAAGAAGTAACAAAAATATCTCTATGATCATTTCCTTATAGTAATCATATATTTACCAAGAAGAGTGAATAGAATGTAGTTCCTACTTCTACTTAATATAAAGATATTATTTATATTTCTCTAAATTTTTTTAAATCCTTTACAATTTCTTAGTAAAGATTGTATAACTCACTTATATATATACATATACAGTGTCAATTTCTTATTAATATACAGAAAAAGCAAGTAACTAAAAAAATAATTTAGTACTGATTCCCTCGAACTTATATATGTAAAACCATTTTAAAATATTTTTAGAAGAATTAAATTATAAAAATTCATTTACTTAATACATCTACAAATTCGACATTTTGATAAAAAACATATTTTTAAAAAAAAATTTATTTCATCAATAAAGAAATTCCTTTCATTTATACACATAAAATATGGATAAAATAAAAAGTATTTCACTGCAATTTGAAAATAAATCATTTTAAATATTTATTTCCATTTCCTTATGGTTTTTTATTTCGAAACAAAGTTTTTAGAAATACAACAATGTCATACCACTTTTAATATTGCTTATCATAAATAAAACATATCAGTATGATTAGGTTTTAGAAAAAATAATTAACGGGGAAAAGTAACGTAAGTAAACAAAATTTAACAATTTTTCATAAAATAAAAATTACATGAAATGTTCATATTTTTTATGGAATATGAGGATGCTAAAATAAAATTATTAACACAAGAATCAAATAATTTCTATTTTTTGTTACCTTTTAGAAATAATAGTAAGACAAAAGCCGAAGTTTTATTATTATATACAAATTTTAGAAAGCTAGAATATACATATCTAGATTGATACCTATTTTTTATTTTCTTTATTTTTTTTATTTTATCCTTTTGCATATAATTAAAAAAGTTGTTATATATTTATGAAATTGTGAAATTTATGTTTTTTTTAAATAACTATTATATGAATATTTAACAATATATCTAATCTAACGAAACAAAGTCAAACAGGAAGAGCAATAAAATTAAAAAATTAACCATAAATATTATTTCTTCTTTCTCTATTAACTTCAATGCAAAGACAAGGAAATTTTCACATTAAACTTATTCCCTTCAAATATATAATTTTTTATTTATTATTAATAATACCAATTTTTTTTAATTTTTGTTCTTTTCCTTAATGCTTTATATATGTATATAAATAGTAAGTACGCAATATGTAAAAGGGAACTTTTCTTTCTTTTCTCTTTTTTTTTCCCCTCATTTAACAGTTGTTTGTGCCAACATATTACATTATATTATAATTACATAGGCTAAATATGTTATATGAATTTTTTTATTTAAACATGTTGAACTATAAATTTGTAAAATAATATTTATCAATTAAACATCTTGCATCCATTTTAAATATAAATTTTTAAAGCTAGAGCAAAAACAATAGCAAAACAAAAAACAAAAAAAAAAAGTATTTATAAATAATTAAATAAAATACTTCATATTAACTAAACATAAAATTCTTTCTTTCTTTTTTTTTTTTTATTGTATTTTCATAATTTCAATCCTGCATAAAATTTAATTAAAGTATAATTTCTCTGAAACATAAATGCAGAATATTTCACTTCTTTGCATCACATTTCTAATAATCTTCGAATTAAAAAATAAAAATAAAATAATAACATTTAACACAAACAAATTACATTATTGAACAAAAAATAAAAAACTTGAAATAAAAATATCATTCTAAATATTACCAAAAAAAATGTACGTATGTATATATATATACAAATATGGTTAAATGTTGAAAACCACAAAGCATAATTTAAAAGAGCAATGTTTTATTTATAATTTTTTTTTTCTTACTATATGCAGTCGTATTTGTATCACTAAAATTGATATAAAAAAATGTATATATACCTACCAGTTCAACTTTTATAGTTTTAATGTTGTTTTTAGAATTATACTATTCGAATTAGTGAATTTATATATAAATATATATACATCACCATACGAAGAGCTAACAGAACATATTATTGAGTTATTATACAATATAAAAAATACATATACTTTTTATAAGTGTAAAACCATGGGTACGCTATGTGTAATTATATCTTATCACCTTAGATTTAATTAATTAATCAATCTAAATTAATGTATATCTAAATCTACTACAACATATATAATATAAATGCATGCAAAATATTATAATTTTATTAATATTATATATATTGTCATTTTTTCTTTTTCCCTATGAATTTTTATCAAAAATAATTTTGGAAAACATTACAGCAGGATAAATGATCATTTCTAAAAAATTTTTATTATACAATTTTTAAAAACAGATTTAAACATAATATTTATTCTTAAATTATTTTGTACATACAAGTTAGTACATATGTTGTCACAGAGATTTTAATTCCCTATTATATCCATATCGTAGTATTTCTTCAATGAATGAAACATATATATATATTTTTTTTTTTTTCCTTTAATTTTTTTCCTATAGAACTATAATTTTAATACAATATTATTCTTTTAATACTTATTAAATCATGTTTTATATGTCTTATTTAAGTATTATGAATTAAGAAAATTTTTAAATAAACCTCTTACTAAAATATGTAATTTTTATAATTTTATTTTTTTTGTGTGATCTTCTATTCGCAACAGTAATTAAACTTAATTAAAAAAAAAAAAAATTCAAAAGTTTTTTATATTTACATAGTAGCAAATAATTAAAATAAATTATAAACCAACCATTTGCTTAATATTATTGAAAATATCATATATATACAGTACATCAATTATTACATAAGTTTTAGTAACTTTAAAAATATTTATTAAAAAAGAAAATATAAATATGCTAGTCTTTTTTACTAAAAATATACTATTTTCAACTTTAATATGGGCATGGGAATATTCCTGTAAGGTACCATATAATTCTTGTAATTAATTAATTTTTGTTCTTTTTTGTTATTTTATGTTTCTATAAGTAGAAGAAAATTTGATTAGTACATATATAAATAAATTAAATTTAAATGTTGAATATTTGTATCATTATTTACAGTTAACCACATGCAGTAAATCATGGAATGAGGTATTCTACAGTAATAACACATTTAATGTAAGATGTAGTAGATTATTATATAGTGAAACAAAATTAGAACAAGAAAAAAAATATGAAATGTTAAAAAAAAGAATATATAGTTTATTAGACGAAAGTGATGATGCATTTGGAGAAAGACTAAATGCATTAGCTCATGATGACCTTTTTCGAAAACAATTTAATAAATTAGTACTACGCGAAGTTTCCAAAAAAGAAATTAATAATTTGATGCAATGTAAAAATCATCAAAAACAACATGATGCATGCAACTTTGAACATAACATAAAAAAAAAATCTGATACCTCAAAACATTATGATAATGTTGTGAAGCATAAGAACCCAACAAAATTATCAAAAAAAGCAAGCTCAAAATTTAAATCAGACTTATTCCACATCAACTACATTAATAATGTTCATTCAGTTAAATTTCGACATATAGTAGAGGCATTTTCATATTTAAAAAAAAAAAATAAGGTACTTTATGCAGCTATGTCCATCATAACTGTGTATGCATTGTTTATGTTTTTTATTCTAATTATATCTGTTAGCATATTGTTCTACATATTCTTAATATCAATGTAATTAACTTGTGTTGAAACCCTGTATTTTCTTTTTTCTTTTTTTTTTTTGTATTGTTTGTAATATTTCTTCAATAGCATTTATTCTTATTGTATATAGTACATTCTTTTTAAATTAGTATATATACAATTTTTTGATAAAGAGGTCCAAAGTTCTAGTAATTAATATAGAAAAAATATTCATCTTATAAAATTAATCTAAAAAATTTTTTAATTTACTACAGCAATTCGAAAGTACATAAAATTTTATACTTTAATAATAAAGATGAGTATATCCCTAATGCAGCTATATATATTATATAAATTATTCATTTTTTTACATTTTATCTTAAAAAGTTATCTTCATATAATTCTATGTATAAAGTTATATAAGTAAATCGAAATCATTTTAAATTTTGAATTATCAAATTTTCACAATTTATGTAAAAATATACTTTCAAGCGATATAAATATATCTATAACTACTTCTATACCTATATATATATGTAAATTTTTTTTTTTTATTTTCCTCTTAATTATGTTTCCGTAAAAAATATTGACATTTACTAATTTATAAAATATGACAAAATTCAATCAATTAAATTACATTAATTCATTCATCTTTCTTTAAAAATTTACGTATCTGTTTGGCTTTTATCAATAATAGACTTCTACTAATAATTAATATTTATTACTAGTTTTGCTAAATAAAATGTATAGTTATTAGCACTGTTTATTTGTACCAGTTAATATAGATTTTTTTTTTTTTTTTTTTTCTTCCACTTTTTATGCATTACGGATGTGTGTTTACGGGAAGACCAACACCATATCAAAATTGATTCTCATTTTTTTATATACTAACTACAAGATCCTATTATTTTAAAATTATATTATTATATTATGTATCTTGAAATAAACTCTAATTATTACCTCGTTAAAGGAAATTCGTTTTTAATAACTTTTCATTAATGTAATTCCTACATCAACTATTCCTTCACAGTTTTAAATAAGAAATTTTACATTTCCATTTGGTTAAGTTTTTAATTTTTAATTATTCATTATAACTTTAAATCATGTGAATCACATATATATATTTTAATATATCAATACAAAGGACGAAAAAAAATGCGACTCCAGTAATCTTATGAAGTTTACTCCAACAGAATACATCATAGACGGGAACATTAAATGACGACCCGCTCTAGTGTTATCTTCAAGTTTTTACATTTTAATCATTTTTTTAATAAGAAAATATTGTTAACATTTTATTTCTCATTTAAAATGAAATATATATATATATATATATCCTTCATAAATATAGTTTATATACCTCTTTAAATACTTAGTTAAATTTAATAAATATATATCCGTTTCGTCTTTTTGCGTATTTTATAAAACTATTATATCATTGAATGTACTTCACCTGATCATATATATAACTAGTAATTTGTTAATTCTTTACATATATTTGTAAAAATTATTTTATCATTCATAAAAAAATTTTCTGCCTCTAAGGTAAATTTGCATATAATACATTGCGCTTAAAGCTTAACCCTTAACCTTAACCAAAACATTCGTGTTTATTATGTGCTCTTCGTAGATTTCTATATATATAAGTCATTTATCTAATAAAATAATATATTTATTTTGTCTCAATAGAATTTATATTCTTCCACATGTTTAAATTGAAGGGATATTCTTAAAAAGAAAAAAAATTTCATTTAACAATATTATTTTTAAATTATACAATATCATAAAAAAATATTCAAATTGGGATATATTTAGATTGTGCTACAATGTATGTATTACCATATTTCTGTTAATGATTTTTACAACCAAATTTGTACAAAATATTTATTCTTTAATTCACAATTTACGACTTAAAACTTTTTTTTTTTTTTTTTCTTACATTTCCTTATTTCAACAATAACAGAGTAAACGTTTTCAAGTATTATCCTTAGCTCATACAGAATTACATTTTTTTTTTATTACTGGTAGGATGAACTCCCGTAGTAACACGTTAACAATTTAGTGAATAGCATCTAATAATTAATTATTTGACTCTCCATATTATATCAGTGTTTACGATATAAATAACACTAAATATATAAACATATAAAAAAAAAATTTCAGAATATAACACGATATGTACAAAAATTAGTTTCAACTGTTTATAAAAAAATTCTTTTATATATATATTTAATATTGACAAATACATAATTTTATTTTACATAGTACATATAGTATAATATAAATACACATATTATAATACATTTCTACAGGAAAAAAATATATTTTAAACTTTTATTTACCAACGAGTATTAACTAAATTCGCTTAAATATTTCTTTTTAATGAAATAAATATGATTAATAAATATATGATAACATAATACAGATTCAAAAGCGTAAGCACCATATAATCATATTAAATAAAATAATTGCACATGCATTTATAAAATCTTATATTTAATATATATTTTTCATGTATTTTCTTTATAATCTGTACAAATTATTTCCATTCACAAATCTCCTTTTTGTGTAAACTTATTATTTTTATTTGAGTTGTATAAAATTTCTAAAAGGAATTATTATAGTGTAGCACTTAAGGTTATTAACAACATATTTTAAATATTAAAAATTCCATTTATTCCTTTTTTTATGCACTTCTACTATATAATTTTTCTAAAGATACCAGTAGAACTATTTTCTTACTTGACTGATAATATACAATTATTTATATCTACTACTAATTATTATTTGTGTATTACTACTAATTTATTATTTTTTAAATTAGTGCACCAACTATTATTAACTGTTCTAAATATTTTCGTTTTCTTCTAATAATTCAAATTTACAAAAATGTTTAATTTATATTTATTTTTCTGTACTCTGTATTTTTTCCAGCTTTTGTTCTTCCTGTGTATAACAGGAATCAACATGATAAAAATAATTTTTTTTTTTTTTTATAAAAAAATTATAATATAATAAATATAATATGGATAATTTTATTCTAAAAGGAATTTATATACTTACCAACAATTTATTAATTATTATATTATATTACACAAAAAGAGCTTGATTTGTGAATAAAGCCATAGACATGCAAATATCAGAAAAATAATATATTTGTATAATGCTTATTATTTGTAAACTTTATATTTAGAATATTATCATGGATTCATATACGTGTACTAAACTATTATGTATTAGTAAATGCACTTTTTATCCGTAATTTTAAATAATTTAATGATCTTTTTTTATTATTTAATGATATATTCAAATATATGATATGTTTTTTAAAGTATACACCATTATAATATTTAATGAATATTACATACAAAACTAATTCATCATTTTGATAATTTTATTTAAAAGGTGTTTATGTCATTACATTGAATACATATTATCCATTTTTTTTTTTTTTTTTTTTACATTTTATACAATTTTAACTATTTACATAAATGATCCAAACAATTTAAACATACATTTATTATATTATTTAAATAAAGATGGTTAATAATATATTTTTATTATAAATCTATTTCCAATATATCAGAATTTGTAACAAGTCAGTAACAAAATTATACACTACGTTCATATAAACATATCTAATTACATAAAAATAATATATATATTATTAAATTCATATTATTACATTTTTTTGATATGTAAAAATATATATATATATATATATATATATATATATATTATTTTAAATCAATCATTACATAAAAACAAAAAAAAATAAAATAAAATAAATAAATAAATATTCTTGTAAAATATTACAAATATAAACAAACGGTTAAAATCTATTATATAACATTTGTTTTTTTTTTTAATACTAGTAGTTAAAAATAGAGTGGTAAAATGAAAAGGAAAAACTTAAGATAAATTATAAAAACAGAAAAATAATTTTATTTCGTAAATTTTAATGATCCTTTTTGTTTTTTTTTTATTAAGTATATGTACATTATTATTTATTAACATATTATTTTTCAATTTATATATGTATATATAAAATATATTCTATTAAGCACACACCCATATTTTTTTAAATAACGAGTTTTAATACAAGTTCACATGGAACTCTGAAAAAATATGGTTGTAGAAAATTCTTAATCTCACGAACTCTCAAAATTTATATTATCCATACCATATCAGTTGTTAAATAAGTGTTTAATTACATGCTATCTATATTATGATGTAAAAGAATTTTTTAAAATTAAGAGAAATTTTTCTATTTTTTTTTTAAATATTCCTTATATATAATATTATATATATTTTTATACATTAATAATATATTATATGTTATCTTTTATTACTAAATATATTTTAATTTTTTAAAGTTTTAGAGTAAATTTTTAGAAAAAAAAAATTCAAATAAAATTATATATTTTTTTTTATTTATTTATTTTTTTTTTTTTTCCAATATTAAAAAAAAAGTTAAATTTTTGCACCAATGGAAAATAGTAAAAACATTTAATAAATTTTATATAAACCCAAAGCTCTAAATCTATAAACGAAATTTTTAAAGAAAAAATGCTACTATTTTTTTTTTTTTTTGGTTTTTAATATATAATATAGAATAAAAGTACCTTTTTATTTAACAAATATTTATAATACTGCAAAATTTAATTATGAAGTTTTTATTTTCATAAAAACTAATTAAATTAGTTGTAATTTATATTTTTTTTAATTTTTAGGATTTATATTTTATATTTAATACTTGTTATTATTTAGTAATTACTATTTTTTACTTTTTCTTAACAAAATAAAATTAGGAGTAATATAATAACTGTTAATAAATTAAAGTAAATACAATAATCTTTATCAGTTATATTATCTTTAGAGATTTTTTCTTTTTTTTATTAAAAAAGAGACAAGTGCATATCCAAATAAGAAAACATATATGCATATATATATATAATACATATTTGTGTTACAACCTTACCTTAATTTTTTCAGTTCGGAAGAATTTTTTAACAAAAAATAAAAATCAGATATTACTAAATATTAAAGTTAGCAACAACAGCATTAAAGATTTATGTTATTATTCGTGTGTCATCCTTTCTTCTTTTATATAACTATTTTTCAGACATATGAAAAATAAATAATAATATATACATATATTATTTTAAACAAATGACTGTATAAAAACAAAAAATAAAATAAAATAAAATAAAATAATAAAAGTTACGAATACCTGTTTTATAGTAAATTTTTTATCAACTCATTATTTTGCATAGAAATAAATCCCCTCATTATTATATACTTGTATATAATTAATTGCAGAAAAAATAGAATTCTTTCGTAAGGAAAAATTTATCTTATATAATTCTCATCCCTTAGAAACATATATTACTATAAAATCATAAACAAAAATAAAATATGAATCTAAGAATATATATATATATATATATACATTTCTAATACGATTTATGATAGTGTAAATTGAAAAAAATAAAATACAAAGACACATTCATATAAACAGGATAGTACAAAATTGTAATAAATTTCTAAACATGAATTATTATTTTTAATGCTATATATATGTATATATATTATAATAACAAATGGTGCACATATTAGGAATATACATTTATCCCTTCTCTTGAATATTTATAATAATTGATAACGCCGATATTCCTTCTAAGTTAAAACAGTTGCACCAATATTTTTTCAGAGTGCATTATAATATAAAGTGCTAGTAATCTCAAAATTTTCTGAGATTTCTTAAATTTTCAATAAGGTATAAAAAATTTATGAATTTTTACAAGTTTGAACACTATATAAAATGTCATTATGTATGATAATTTTGTAAAAAATATATATAAACCCCTAAACAATTCGTTATTGAAAATATGAATAAAATTTTATCCCATAATAAAACAAGAGTAATATAAATATTCCTACGTGTTAATCTTTTTAATTTTCATATTAATTTTTCTTTCACATAACGCTTTCATTTTCCTCTTTCGTTCAGTGATATATTTTTAATTTAAAATGTATATAATTTTTTTTTACAAGTTTTATGAGATGTAATATATATTTTATAAATTTTCCACAATAAGGGGCTTTGTATTTTTTTAAAAGTTCTGGTATTAATATACCATATTTTATTTCCCTCTAATTTTTAAAATTGTGCTCTTGTAACAATTCGCTTATCTATATAAAGATTTCATAAAATGTTCAGTATCAGAGCTTATAATGCCATAGTTGTATGCAGCCATATCTTCATTTAGTTTTCCAAATAATTTATCATGTTCTTCATTTTCCTCATCTAATTTATCATCTACATTTAAACATAACACATATTTTTCTATGTATTTATAATATACTTATTGTGTATATTCTACTTACCTCCGCTTTCTATCGTACATATAAATTATTGCATTATTTACGATATTTTTGTTGCCCCTTTATTTAAGAAAGAAAGTACACTAACTTTATTAATATACCCTTTAGCTAATTAAAAAAAAGAAAATATATTTGTTTCTATATTAATGAAATTTCTTATCTGGAGTTAATCAATTATAAAATATGAAAAATATACAAAAAAAGGTATTTATATATGTAATTGCTGCCTTTCATTAATAGAATATTTCAAATTGTACATTAATAAAGTTCGTGCAATAATTTTAATTAAAAAGGAAAAGACGTTGTAAACGTTTTTCCCCTTACGTCACCTCCTTAACGTTCTAAAATCTCCTGTAGCAATAAACTGTTCATCTACATGATTCCCCTTACTAACATATTATTCAGTGATTGTGTTACTGTTACTGTTCCTCCTAATTATTTTTACATAACGAAATAAAATAAAATTAAAAAATGTGCATCATTCTAGTACACGCTTTTTACTTAATTATGTAAATTAATATTAATAATTTACATACATATTACACTTATTTTCAATATGAGGAAATGAAAATAATTGGAAATATGTTGTTTTACGAGTTCTTATTACCTTGTTTAGTTGAACTTGTACAGTTACGTGGATGTGCTATGACAATTATTCGTTAATTCACCCCATAAGCACATGACTAATATAATAAACGTATATTTCTGTTAGGAGAGGTATACCATTAATATATAATATATAAAATAAAGTATAATTCAATTTCAAAAATAGTGGCTATAATAAAAAAAATTTATTTCAATTTTATTTGCTATAACCTACAGACGAAAGTGATTTACGGGCTTTAACTCGACTTAAGGAATCATAAAATATAAAATAACAAAAAAATGTATTTTATTTCATTCCTTCATTATTTTATTATATTATATTATTTTTTTTTTTTTTCTTTTTTGGAAACGTTTTCAACATAATCAGAGAAACATTTTCTAAAATATATATTTAAAGATTCCACAATTTACAATACAAAACTACAATCATTTTAGTATTTATAAAAAATGAACAAAAGAAAAAATACTTCCAAAATATTTCGTCCACGAATACATTAATTTTGATAAAAAAACATTACAGCAGTATAAGGAGTGTCCCTTCATAACTGAACACTTCAAAATTTTCATTTTTCTCAAAGCTAAAATTTTAGGTATTCTACATTAATAGTTTTCATATTTATATTATTCATAAATATATATGCCAATATCTATATTAATTTTTACTTTTTCTTATCCTTTAAAGGTTATATATACGTATTTTAAATAAATAACCAATGCCTAATAAATCAAGTATTTTTTCCACAAGCTTCGCCCAGTTATATTCTTTCATTTTTACCTCTAATTAAATTTAATATATACTTTATATTTATTTTCTTCTTAACAGGAATAAAATTCGGAATGAATTCAATAAAAAAAAAAAAAAAAAAAAAAAAAAAAAAAAAATTGTAACGAGCAAGAATTATATTCTTTCTTTTAATATATAATAATATTTTCGTGAAGTGAAAAATATACTTCACTGTTTTTATTTTCAGTTAATTAATTCTGTAATCACAATTCCTTATCTTAAATATTAAATGAAAATGTTAACAGAAACTAATATAAACTATATTTTTTTACATTAATTATAAACGAACCATTTTATGGTACTAACTAAATAAAAGTATAAATTACAATGATTTTTTAGATAATATTACATATGACTTGAAAAATAATTCTCTTTATTTTAAAACAATTAAATTATTCACCGGGATACCAATCACTCATTCGTGAGTATCAAAATTATAATCCTAATGCATAAACCTTAAACCACAAATGAGAAACAACAAAACCTAGAAGGTGTATCAATTAATCCGTTTGCCTTAATTCTGCTTTTTATAAACTTGTCTATTAATTATTACTTACTTCTCTTGTAAATCTCTAAGCCATTCTATAATTTTCTCTAAAATTTTTTCATTCCCGGGCTCCCAAACAATTATGTGATCCATTTTATCTATTGTATGCAGTTCCTTAT
This sequence comes from Plasmodium brasilianum, assembly GCF_023973825.1. NCBI lineage: Eukaryota > Apicomplexa > Aconoidasida > Haemosporida > Plasmodiidae > Plasmodium > Plasmodium brasilianum. The sequence goes on along the minus strand of NC_090118.1, from coordinate 1,368,661 downwards.
TTTCTACATCAAGTCTATTATAAAATGACGAAACCCCTCCATAATAACATATGCTATCTTGTTTCGAGTGAACGAACAATATAGGAATATCTTTAGGTATATGTTTCATATCATTCTCTAAATTATACATTGCTCTTAAAAGTTCAGAACCAAATATACATGTTATGGATTTTTTACTTCGAATTTTATCAGAAGTTAAAAGAACTTTAATAACTGGATGCATGTTATGTGGGCATTTATAAAAAAGTCGAAATGTAGGAAAACAACGTGCAACACACTTTGATAATAACATAATATTCTTGAATGCAGAAGTTTTGGGGGGTGGTAATTGCTGAAGAGAAACCATCCCAGATAATGATATGCATCCCTTAATATTTAGGTTGGAATTACTATTATTATTTACTTTTCCTAATAATTCTAATGTCCTTAATACAATATTTCCTCCCATTGAAAAACCAATTAAGTAGATCGGAAGCTTTTTAATATTACTATTATTATTATTTTTTTTTTTTTTTTTTTCATTGTCATCATATGATGTTATACAATTTTCGCTATCAGTTATACTTGTCTCGTGAATTTTATTAATATATTGAATTACGTCATATGCAAAATCATCAAAATTATTTATATGTAGATATAAATTTTTCCATCCATCGGATAACCCATGACCTTGTAGGTCTAAACCAAATACTGAATATCCATTTTTATTAAAATGTTCTATCCAACTGTCTTTATAAACATAAAAATCATCTGCATCCTTTATTATAACCTTATCATTATTTCCTATTTCAATGTTATGTCTTAAAAAGGTTATTCTAGTATGTGATTGTATACCATGAATTAATACTATAATACCTATGGCATTTTTTACAAGCCACCCATATGTTCTTAATAATAAGCCATCCTTATTAAAAAATGAATCAATTCGAGGTTTTCCATCTAATTTGGTGTATGTTTTTTCATTATCTAGTAATTCGCATTCAGTCATTATAAAATAATGAATAATAAAATAATTCCTAAAAGATAATATATTAAATAAAAGTAGCGTAAAATGAATTTTTAAAAATAAATGAAAAAAAAATACAACAAAAATAAAGCAAAATATAACGATACAATACAAAAAAAAAAAAATAAAATAAAAAATAAAATAAATTAAATTAAAATTAAATTAGAATACAAACAATTATATCAAAAAATTTTAATTATGAACAACATACACTTTTTAAGCGAAATAATTAATGCTAGCTAAAAATATATATATATATGATAATACATGTGAAAATGCGAAATTAAATTAGATATACGCTAAATTAATATAAATTATAATAATATATAATGAAATTAAGCACGGTATAATTCACTATAAAATAAAAAAAAATTAAAAAATAATAAATATTTAAATTAACGAAAAACAAAAAAAGTATTGTAAAATATATTATATATTTATACGTATATATATGTATATGCAGATATAAATAAATAAGGCTTAAATTTTTTCGGTAAAATACACAAAGACAAACATTCAACACAGAGCTATTAAGAAAGGATTTTTTTTATATATTATTTATTCTGCTAATTTAGAATTTTTTATTGCATACTTTTTTTTCTATCTATCCTTGTTTTCCTTTAAATACGCATTAAATAAATACATATTTGTTGGTTACTTCAAAAGTATACATAAAAATAATAAAATGTGATCATTATTTTTGCAAGAAAAAATTAAATTAACATTTTTTTTCAAAAATTTTTCACTTTAATAAAAAATTATCCTCCTTGTATTAAAACTATAAAATTGCAATGACATCAATAAGTTCATATTTATTTTGCTTAAAATAAAATTTCTTTTATTTGTTCTACGCAAAAATATGTATATTGTGGGAGTTTATATTAGCAGTAATGTAACAATGTGGAATTATTCTTCCTGCATATACCAAATATAACTATTAGCATTCCCATCATGACAGACGAAAATTAAGTAAAATTTTTGTGTTAAACAAGCACATTATATATATATATATATATATATATATATGTGTATGCTGTTTTTATATCCATTTTTGAACAACATATGAAGTATCATTTACGATTCTAAAGGTTCACCCTTAAAATATTCAAGGTAGTGATGATTAAGTACTTAAGGAATAACTTCAATTACTAATCTACTATACTAGAACAGAGTAAAAATTTAAATGAAAAATTTATCAGTGATAGGATAAATTTATGTAAAAGCTAAATTTTTAATAAAAAAAATTCATTTTGCTAATTAAATTGGAATTTTTTCATGTTGTTAGTAAACAACAGTAAGATTAATTAATTATAATATTTAATGTGACTAACTGTTTTTATTATTACAAAGAAAGTAAGTTAATCTTAAATTATTTTCTGTTACAGTAATGCTTATATAAACACATATACACATATATATATATATATATATATACATTTATAATGTTGTGATTACTGAATTATTGTAGCTAATTATATTAAGCGCTCTTTATAGCATTATTAGCAAACTTCATGGTATTTTTTTTCTCTTATTTTTATTATTACGAAATAGGTATTTATTAGTTGTAACAAATAAAAATTATGCTATATAGTTTATAATTAAAAGACTATTATTTTTGGATATACAAAAAAAGGAGAAAATTTCACCATTGTACATATTGATATCGCTTTATTTTTAATTATTTTCATGAATATTTTTACTAAATTTTTATTTACCTACTATATAATAATATTAAACATTTAAGCTGTTGACGTTTACTATTGTGTAAATGTTTACTGTTTTAAACATAATAAAAAAACAGTTCCATAAATAATGTGTATTTCATTATATATCAGTTCAATTGGAATAATATAATGATTCAAACTCGTAGACAATTGTTTTATGGAAACCTTTTATGCATTTTTAATTGTACTTATAGTGGAATGTTTTCCTTTTTAACTTTTCCATGTGTAAAATACTGTTACTTTATTTTATTTATTTATTTTTTATTTTTATTATTTTTCCTTTTTATAGTAAATTTTCATATAAATTTTAAATATGAATCATCCATTCACACAATTAAAAAAAATATTTTTTTTTTTTTTATGCTTGACCCTTCAATTCCATAAACGAAAAAATTATTCTTATAACTACATTTTTTGTACTTTTTTATATATTTTTTTCAATTGAACGATTATTTCTAATTGTATTTTTTTTTTTTTTTTTTTCTTTTAAATTTATAATTACTAAAATATGGCTTACTTTCTTTATGTCTAAACGATAATGAATTATAAAAATTAAAATGTATTTACAAATATGAAAAAATTAATCTTTACATTAAAATATTCTAATTAATAATACATAATATTAGAAATTAACATTTTACAGCAGTAATAACACTTCCGTTCTACAATATAAAATGAACATTATTCTATTTTATATCAACCATCATTAAAATACTATTTAATTGTTTTTAATGTATATAAATTATTATTATTCAAAAAAAAAAAATTTTCTTCGTGATAACTCCTTTTATGTGTGCCTTTATTTGTATATCTTTTTTTTTATTATTTTTCTTCCGAATTTCAATTCATACTTTTTATATAAGTGCTTTCCATATTTAATAAATAAATCATAAAAATAAAAAATTTTATTATTACATGTTTTTTTAATTGCCCTACCTGTTAATTTATGCATTAAAATAAAAAATTCATAGAAAATGTTAACTTTTAGCATATGCTTATTTTATACAATTAAATAAAGCACTTTTTTTTTTTAATATTAATACGCTTGCAAGTGAAAATATAAAAAACATATAGAATTATTTTTTTCATTTTTTTTTCAAAATAGCTTATTTCAAATTTAATAATATCAAATAGCTTATTTCTAATGTAATAATATCAAATAACTTATTTCTAATTTAATAATATCAAATAACTTATTTCTAATTTAATAATATTATATTAACACAACTATATAATAACAAATGTAATAAATAAAATAACATAGTAATTTCTAATTCTAACATTTTAAAAGTAAATAATATATTCATAACTAAACATGTTGAGAGTGAGGAAAATAAAGTTTTATGTGCATTTGTAAATTTCACAATTTTTTCTTTTACTATAAAAGAATGAAAGTTTCTGTCAAAAAAAAAAAAAAAAAAATTAAAATAAAAATTAAAATAAATTAATAAATATATATTTTTGTAAAATATTACAAATATAAACAAACAGTTAAAATTTATTTCATGAAATATTTTATTTTTTTTAATATTAGTACTTAAAAATAAAGGCGTAAAATGAAAAGCAGTAAATATAAATTATAGGCTACAAAAAAATTTTTTTTTGTTTATTTTTCTTTGTATTTTTAATAATCTGTTTTGTTTGTTCTTTTGATTTTTTTTTTTTAAATATTTATGCATTTTTATTTAACATATTATTTTTCAATTTATATAAATATATCTTTCTTTATTTATTCGATTAAACACCACCACCACCTGTTATACTGCAGTAATGAATATTTAATACAGCTAGTTCACATTAAACTCTCAAAATATATACATGTAGAGAATTTTTAATTGCACGAACTTCGAAAAGTTATATTATCTTACTATATCAATTATTAAATGATTGTTTAACTACATGCTAACTATGTATAATGTAAAAGAAATTTTTAAAATGAAGAGAAAATTTTCAGTTTTTTACAAAATATTCCATATATATAGTATTACATATATTATTATATAATAATAATAATTATATATTAAATGTTTAATATATTAAGTGTTTAATTATTTAATAATTTATTTTTATTTTTTACAGTTTTAGAGTAAAATTTTAGAAGAAAAAAAAAGAATTCACTTAAATTTAAATGTTTTGTTTTGTTTTGTTTTTTTTTGATTTGAATATTAACAAAAAAAAGTTCAAATTTTTGCACCAATGGGGAAATAGTAAAAAAATTTAATAAATTCTTTGAAAGCTATAAGTTTTAAATCTAAAAAAGAAATTTTTAAAGAAAAAAAGCTCTATTTTGTTTTCCTTTAATATAATATAGAATAAAAGCTCCCTTTTATTTAACCATTATTTTTAATCCTGTAAAATTTAATTATAAAAAAACAAATTTTATTTTCATACAAACTAATTAAATTATTTTTAATTTTTGGGATTTACGTCTTTTACTTAACACTTGTTTTTATATAATAATTACTATTTTCTACTTTTTATTCACAAAGTATAATTAGGAGTATAATAATAACTGTTAATTAAAGTAAATACAATATTCTTTATCAGTTTAATTAATTATCTTTACAGATTTTCTCTTTTTTTTTTTTAAAACAGAGAAGTGTAAATCAAAATAAAAAACGTATATATATATGTATATTTGTGTTTTAACTGTAGCTTAATTTTTTCAATTCGCAGGAATTTTTTAACAATAAATAAAAATCAGATATTACTAAATATTAAAGTTAGCAGCAATGACATTAAAGATTTATGTTAGCATTCTTGTGTTATCTTCTCTTCTTTTAAATATCTATTTTGCAGCAGTATGAAAAATAGATAAGAATATATATTTATATATTATTTATGAAGTCTGTATGTACTTATGCGTTTACATATATATATATATATATATATATACATACATGTATGTATATTTACACATACACGTATGCATTTAACATTTTATAACAATCAAATTAGCATTAAAAAGAAAAAACATAATTTCTTCCATGTAATATTTTTTAAACCGATTGTAGGAAGCTCAAACAGAAAAAAAAAAAAAAAATGATGTAAAAGATAAGCCATTAAATAAACCATATTCTGAAGATTTGTGGAGAAACCAAACAAAAGAATGGAAAATGAAAGAGTGGAATAATTTTATGGAACATGCTGAAGAAGAACTCAAACACTTTGATGATATAATAAATAAAGAGATAGAAGGATGGGTTAAGGATCATGATATTAGCGTTAAAGAATGGTTAGAAGAAAAAGAAAAGAAATGGATGAATTTTAATGCACAGATGGATAGTGAATATAAATCTGACCTTAAGAATAAATCTTCATCATGGAATGAAAAACAGTGGAAGGACTGGTTAAATGGAAATGGTAAAAAACTCCTAGAAAAGGATTGGCAAGAATATATTAATAATTTGGATTCCCATATAGCTAATATATTAAATGCAAATTGGAATAAATTTAAAGTTAACATAATTATGGAATGGAATTCATTAGGATGGAAAGTGCAAGAAGATAAACGTTGGCTTAAATATGCCATTATGGGACCTCCAGATCCTAAAACTCCAGAAGAGAAAGTTGACGCAGCTAATTACAATGAATGGAGAGAAAGAAACGAATCACAAAGAAAACAATGGTTCCAGTGGATAACTGAAAAAGAAAGAGCGCTTACGAAAAATGGTAGCCCAACTTTTTCAAAATGGAAAAATAATAAACAGTCTGTTTTTAATAAATGGGTCGCTGCCTTTATTAATAAATTATCACAAGAAAAACAATGGAATTCATGGTTTAGGTAAACAGACAGATTAAATTAGTAAAAAAAATATAAAAAAAGAGGGAAAAAATAAATAAACAAATATTTATACATAGATTGATGTATGGATAGACAGAATCATATAGAGAATTTTTTTTTTTTTGATTTTATAAAATAAGTGGGAATTAACTAATTGAGGTGTTCCTATTATTATGATACACTACGTTATCATAGTGTGATTTCCTTCAATCAACACAATCTTTAAGAGTTATGAAAACAATAAAAATATAAAATGCAAAAATTATAAAAGTTGAAGTTTTACATAAAATATGGTTCTTACAGTAATATATTCTCCGTCAAGAAATTGTATTACATTGAAGTAAATAGGTAAAATACAACTAATTAGTGTAATATGAATACAGAACTGTTTTTTTGCGAAAATATAAAATGAATAGAAATGAACATTGTTTAAAATTAAAAATTATTATGTATTTTTGTTAATTAGGTTTCTACGATTTCTCTTTAAAATAGTGAAATTTTATTATTTTTTTTTTCATTGAAGTAATTTTTTTTCTTTTTATTACATATGTAGTGCTTTTAAATTTTAAATTAAAATTTTTTTTTTTTTTAAAGTTTTTATTTTTTTTTTAGTTCTTTTTTTAAATAAGTTATTATTTCCCTTTTGTGTATATATACATATACATATATATATATATATATAAATACATTTTAAAATTGGATAATGTGAAATTATTCATTATATGAGATATTTTTGTGTTTTAATGAGTTTCTTATATATTTGTTATTTTGTATGTCATCCCAGTTGTTTTGTTATAATTTTTATAACAATTATTTTGCTTATCTTTTGAATTTTAAATATTTGCTTGAACTTTTATTTGAAATGTGAACCTTTTTTATCAAAGCAAAAAACAAAAAAGTAAACCCATTATAGAGATATTTTGTTATATAATATTTTATGTTTATAAATATATGTACAAAATGCCAAATTATATGGAACAATAATATTTCAGTTTTACTTGTTTAATATGTAAAAGGAACTAATTATAAATTATTAAATTATTGATATCCTTTTTTTTAAGTTTAAAAATTATTGCCATACTTACTACAAATTATATTGTCCCACATAATATGGCACCATTTACCGTTACAATTATTATTACGCTTTATTATTTTCTTTTTTCATATATTACAAAAAATACTCTTCTTGTTTTAACTTTTTTTTGTAAATTTTAATACCCTCAATCCTTTTCATTGATAGTAATTTCTTTTTCTTACGTTTCCTTTTATTGAATTATATAGAAAGTACTCATGAAATACTTTCCCATGGTGCTGCTGCACATATATATATATATATATTCGCATTATATGTGTATTTATATACATTACATAATATGTATGCGTTTTATATATATATATACTTTTCACATATTCCAGATTATGGAAAAAATGCTCAACAAAAAGATCAACTCTAGGGCCCTTGCTGCAGTAAGTTATATACCTTAGCAATTCTTATAAAAGACAGATATAAATGTTTTCCTTTTTTTCGAAGGATTTATTTAAAATATCATTTTTGCATTCAAAATAAATACAAACAGTAAAACAAGGCATTCAAATATAATTACTAAAAATTAGATTCACTACTTAATCGCACAAAAAATAATAATATACTATGCTTTGTATGTCTATAATTTCATATAATTTCATATGATGTTATAGGAAATTTTAATTTTTTTTAATCGCCTTTAAATGTAAGAAAAAGTCTACTAGAATCATAATCATATTAATAAAAAAAAAAAATTCTTCTGTCAATTGTATTTTTCCTAATTTTACTATACTAAAATGGAGAATTTTCTTCTAAACGAACTTACAATTATATCCATAAATTAAGAAGGCAATTTTTTTTAGGAAAAAAAGGATTAAAAATGAAAAATGAAAAAAAAAATTTATTTTAATGTTTCTAAAAATTTACAATTTTCGTAAAATATAAAAATCTTTAAATAACTTTTTTTATTTTTTATTGTTATTAAATATTAAAAGTACAAATTTGGTATGTAAATTTAAAATAATTTTTTTCAACTATTTCAATATTCATTTCATTAACATCAATTTAAATGTCCGTAATTAAAGCATTTAGCGCCAATGCATCCATATTTATTTACTACAAAAGGGTTTCTTTATATATATATTTATATGAATAATACGTAACAATATGCGAATAAATGTATATAAAGTGAATAATTAAAACAATTCTAAAAAATGTCCTGCACAAATGTGCGTAATTCTAAACATACTGTAAATTCATATATATATATATATATATATATATATATACATACATAATACATTAATGTTCAAATATTCATAATATAGTACACAGATCTCTAACCTTACGATATGATATTTTTTAAAAGACATAACACTTTTAATTCTTTTTTTAATAAAATTAGAAAAAAAAGAAAAAAATATATAACTTAAATATTTAAAGAAATCGTAAAAATTGGCATATTTGTATAAATATAATTCAAATAATTACAATTGTCATTTCTCTGAATTTTTAAAATTTAAATGCACAATAAAATTATTTCTTATGGAGCAGTTGACAACTAAACCAGCCATATAATTCATTATTTAATATTTGTAAAATAATTTTAGTTGTAATATCATCTGCTGTTGTGCCATTTTTATGTGAATAGAAAATTACATTTTTTATAACAATTTTCTGTTTTTTCAATTTTTTTTTTTTTTTTTAACACATCCAGTTTTTTAAAACATCGTCCATTATACCATTTATTTATTAATATATTTTTTTTTCTTTATAAAGAAATTTTAAAAATGTAGGATACTCCTGGACTTGTTGTGTAATATCATCCCACTTATTAAATAATTTATAATGTGTGCGGATAATTATCCATAACATATAAAAAGTGCTTTAGCTGTATTTTTTTTCCTTTCATGCTATAATTAAAAGGTATACTAAAGTATGTATACAAATGCGAATACCAATACGAATACAAGTAAGAATATATATTTACTATATGTTAATAATATCCTTGCTTAAAAAAATAGCCATAATATAATTATGTACCCAAAGAATTACCAAATACTATAGGGGCATTAATTAATAATACCATGAATTTATCTGTTATTCTGTATATTATATTCTTATCTATCATTTTAAGTGCTGCTCCTGTAAGTCGAAAAAAATCTGTATAAAAATTATTCATAGATCTTAACGATTTAAATTAAAAATATGTACATTTCTGTAGTAATGTAGTTATTCAGTTGTGTAGTAATGTAGTTATTCAGTTGTGTAGTAATGTAGTTATTCAGTTGTGTAGTTATGTAGTTATTCAGTTGTGTAGTTATGTAGTTATTCAGTTGTGTAGTTATGTAGTTAAGTAGTTGTGTAGTTATGCAGTTATGTAGTTAAGTAGTTGTGTAGTTATGCAGTTATGCAGTTGTGTAGTCATGTAGTCATGCAGTTGTGTAGTCATGTAGTTACGTATATACTTATATATGTATAAATATATGCATGTATGCATGGACGTATGTACTCATCATGTATTTCCTTGAACATATATGCAAATATTTGTTTGCTACTATTTAGACTTTTTATGTAAATACGAGTAACACTACAAATGAACTAAAAAGTTCTTTAATTTTTAAGAAAAATAATGGACAATTAACAGAAACATGGAAAACAAGAGAGTGGAATAAATGGATGAAAAACATGGATGTCTTTTATGAACTTTTCTCAATGAATGTAGAAGAAAAAATAAGTTATTGGGAATGGATGAAACAACGTTCATGGAATGAATGGTTAAAATTTATGAATAATAAATGGTCGCATTATAACGAAAACATTTATGTAGAATATAGATCAGAAGTATTCTGGATATGTAAAAGTTGGGTTGATACTAATTGGACAGAATGGATCGAAAAAAATGGGAAAAGTTATATGACAATAGATTGGGAAAAATGGATTCAAGAAGTTCATTCTTCTTTTTGTAAACTAGTTATTAATGAGTGGGATCAATGGACAAAGGAGAAAATAAATGAATGGAATACAAGTAAGTTGAAACTTGAGGAAGATGAATATTGGGATATCAATGGAAATAATAACGACAGGAAGAAGAAAATTATAAAAGATTGGTTAAATTATTACAGGTGGAGAAAAAGAATAAATAGGGAATCGGATGAATGGGTTACATGGATTAAGGAACGGGAAGAAACATATAAAAACCATTGCAACAATATATGGTTAGAATGGGAAAAAAGTAAAATTATTCTTTTTGGTGATTGGATGAATTCTTTTATTAAACGATGGATAATAAAGAAGCAGTGGAATGTATGGCTTAATGAGAAGCATAATTACGTACAAGAACGAATAAAAAGATACAATAAAAAAAAAAAAAGAAAATATTAAGGAAGGAAAATTGAGGAAAAGAGTTTGTAATATTATTCCATGCTTTTATACGTATAATACCTTCAGAAACCTCAAACCTTGTCTGAAGGGAAAGGAACAAATAACAGGCAAACAAACCAATAAATCAACTAATGATTAGCAAACGAGAAAACGAACGAACAAACGAACGAACGAATAAACGAACAAACGAACTAACGAATAAACGAACAAACGGGCAACCGAACAAACGAGCAACCGAACAAACGAGCAACCGAACAAACGAACAAACGAATAAACGAATAAACGAACAGATAAATTAATAAATGAGTAATAGATAAAGTTTAAAAACTGAAAGTTCACATTGTTGCTGTATAGGGTAACTGGAATGAAGTAAATCCCTCATAAAAGGGATGGCAGGTAATAAAACAAAAGAGGATCATTCAAAGACCTAGAGTGAATAGTTATTTATGTAAAAACTGACATAAAAAAATATAATTAGCTTATAAGGATATCTTTCTTAATCCTAACCATTAATTCATTAGCCTTTCTTCAATATAAGTATATATATTACAAATAAATGTGCCTATTTAGCAAAATGCAACTGCCGTATCAAGCAACTTTTTGATATGATACATCATTGCTAATGGAAAATAAATTTTGTTAATTATGCTCAAGGGTTTTAAATTTTATTACAAATGCATGTAAATATATATACATATGCATACATGTGCATAAATAGGCATACATATATAAATATATATATATATATATATATATATATATATATATATCAAATAAATTAAATATAAATGTGTCAAATTAGATATGATTCAAATTAGATATCACAAAATAAATTTTCATAATAAATTTTTGTACAGGTTTTGTTTTTTATGTAGTTATTTTATACACATAATATAATCCAAAAGTTTCAATACCAATTTAATAATTTATTTGATGTTTTTTTTTTCTAGCTGTTTTAATTTTATTTTTGCTTTCTTACGTATCAATATGTTTTTAATAACATTATAAATGTATAATAATAAGCACTTAACAAAAGCGAAAACTTTTCATTCTATTAAACATTAAATTTATAATTGAACTAAATTCCATTTTAACTTTATTATATTAGTATATACAACAGAAAACAAACTTCATCAGTTTTGTCATTAATTCATAAAATATTATTCAAAAATGTACTCCTAAAAAATTAAAGTTGTACATGTTATAATAAATTTTTCTCCATTTAACAAAATCTGTTTATTTCTTAATCTGTCATACTATTTATTTTACATTTAATGTAATTATTGTTCTTTTTCATGCTCAACTATCGTAAACATGTTCCATCATAAATATATATATATATTTTTTTTTTTTTAAAAGACCAATTTTAGGTCTATCGATGTTTCTTATGTTGGTTAACACCTATTTTCGTCTTTCATTTCCATTATTTGAACATTTTATGGGAAAGAATAAAATATTAATTTATATATATATATATATATTTCATTACGTACCATAATTAGAACTTGCATATATATATCTATAATACTACAAAGATAAGTTGTCTAAATTCATTAAAAGTTTAATAAAAAAAATTAAAACCTTCTTAATAATAATACTACAATATAATACAAGAAAGTATATATAAATTTTTCTCCTATACTAAAATATATGTTGTAAATTATGATATTAATAAATAGGGTTAATAAAAAAAAGGAAAAAAAGAAATAATAAAAAAATTGTATTATATTCAAGCATTCTCCATTTCTTGCGAGAGATTACTACAAAATTAAATATATATGTAAATATATATGTTAATATATATGTTAATATATATGTTAATATATATATTAAATGAACCCTCTATGGGAAAACATGTTTATTTTGCTTTATAGGTTGTGCGCTTCTCATTTGTACCCCTATATATTTATATATATATTTTTATTTAGAATCAGAAATTTACCTAAATATGTTTTTATCATGGTAGTAAAAATACAATATATGTAAATCAGAATTTTAAATAATAAAAAAAAAAATGCTTAATTTTCTTTATATAATGGTGGTTATTATTTTATGAAAACTTTAAAAAATACTACGTACAAAAAAAAAAAAATACAAAAACACTTAATTTTAAATATTAAAAATTTCTTTTCTGTTTTTACTTTTATGGATTTTTATATTCTTCAACTTCCAATTTTATTTTTAAAATATGAATTTAAAAAGTATATTAATTTTATTCAATGAATATAATTTTTTGTCTTTGAATATTTTGTTGGGTTTATTAATATATTAGTTGATAAATATATTGAATAAAAAAAAAGAAATACGTTTTTTTTTTTTTTTTTTATTACCCCCAAAAAATAAAAATACAATAATATTATTTGTATTTATTGTAGTTATATAATAAAAAGAGATTTTATCCACAATTATATAAATAATTCCATCTATATGTATCTAATATTAAAAAATATACATAATAATAATATTTTACAAAATATTTCGTTAAAAAGGTATTAAAAAGACATAAACATGTATATTAATAAAAATTTATCGACAATGTTTTTCAATTACTAAAATGTATTTATATAAAATATACTATTTTAATTATTAGTATTTTTTTTAATCTATTAGTGGTAAATTCTATTTTTCTATTTATTTATAAGGAAAATACTAAAACAAACAAAAAATGGTATGTCAACTGTGCTTTATAAATATTTTTTGAAAAATACATAACTTAAATATATTCATATAACATATATATATATATATATTTATATATGTAAATACATATTTTTTATGTATAATTGCAATGGAAATAATTAAATAAATTCATAGAAAAGTGATAAAATTAGTAAATTCTGAGAATTTCTTTATTTTTACCTTTCCTTTTCATATATATATATAGATAGATAGAACAATGTTAAAAAAAAAAAAAAAAAAAAAAGAATGTTTATAAATAACTATTAATGAAAACTTACATATAATATATATATGTAAAATTAAGCATTTCTTAATTTACTAATTAACCTTTTTTATAACATTTATTAACGTAAATATAAATAAAATTAAATTTTTTAAATCCCTATTTATTTACTTACATATATATTTATATATATTATATATACATAAGTTCTTATATTATTAATTTCTAATTCGTAATTTTTGTTTTTGAAAAAAAATTAGGAATATTTTTAAAATATTCACAAAAATTAAAAGTCAACAAATGCATTGTAAAATTAATTTCAAATTTGAGTAAAATTGTGTTTAACTATAATATATAAAATAATTTTTATTTTAAACATAAAACAAACAAATAAAAAAAAAATGGAGGCAATTAAAGAAAATATACAAGATATTGTACCTAATCCCACAAGTCTTCGGGAATTATCATTAAAATATAAGGATAGGTTGTTAACAAATATTAATGTTGATTATTTTATTTTAGCTTTGGGTGTAACGTTAAGTGCTATAACGTCTGTTATGTTTTACAATTATATTACTTTGGTATGAAAAATAATAAAATATATAAAAAAAGAAAACATATATATGTATATTTATATATGTATATGTATTATAACATTACATGACGAACACACAAAATTAAGTACAGTCTATAGATATTTGTAAACATGCGTTTTTAACTGCGTAAAATGATAAAAAGTATATGTTTGCGGAATCCAAATGTTTAATATGCACATTTTTTTTAAAAAAAAAACGTTTAAAATTTTTTAATTAAATAACATGTAAAATTTTCATTTAAATCCCTTTAGAAACGAAAGAACTCAATTAAAGATAAAACTTCAAAGGAAGCTATTGAATCGAAGGAAGATGGAACAAAGGAAGTAGCAAAGGATGAAGCAAAGGATGGAGCAAAGGATAAAGCAGAGGATGAAGCAGAGGATGAAGCAAGAGAAAAGGAAAAAGGGATAGAGAAAACAGATAAATGGAAAAAGGAAGAATGGTTTAAATGGTTGAAGCAGTTGGAGGAGGACTGGAAAATTTTTTTTTCAAAGATAGAACACGAAAAAAATATATGGCTTAAAGAAAAAGAAGAGGATTGGAAACAGTGGTTAATATTGTTAGATAATAAATGGATGCATTATAATCCAAATATGGAAAAAGAATTTAATACCAATGTTTTACAAAAATCTGCAAATTGGACAGAGTTTCACTGGAAAAAATGGATGTTAACAGAAGGAATATTATATATTGACTTAGAATGGAAAAAATGGATTTATGAAAAGCATGCTCAGTTAGATCAACAAATTGTAAAACAGTGGATCAAATGGAAAAAAGATAAAATTGTTTCATGGTTAACAACTGATTGGAAACGTGATGAACAAGAACATTGGGATGAATTTGAAAATAAAAAGTGGACCAAATGGTTTTGTTTATCAGAAATGAAGAATTTAGATGAATTTAAAGAAAGAATTAATAAGGAATGGGAAGATTGGTTTTCTTGGGTGAAGGTTAAAGATAATATATTCATTAATTTCATATTAAATGATTGGTTAGACTGGAAAGACGATAATTACGCGATGTTTAGTGAATGGATGGAATTGTTTGTTAAAAAATGGATAAATGAAAAGCAGTGGACTGTATGGGAACAAGAGAAAGGAAATGCACAAATTCAGAAAGAAAGTCCATGTTCTTTAGTAAATAATGAACAATCAAGTTAAGAAAAGAATTCCATTATATTTTCTCATATTATTATTATTATCATCGTGCGTAGAATACACGTAAATTAAAGGAAAATAGAGCTAAGTAGAGCAAAGCATATCAAAACAGAACAAAACAGAACAAAACAAAACAAGAAAAAACAAGAAGAAAAAAAAAAAAACTCCACTGTTGCTGAGAAAAAACATATTATATAAGAAAATTAAAAAATTTTGTATATTTTTATCATTATTTAATTGCATTTAACCTTATTGTAGTCTGTTACTTTCGATTGTGTAACAATCTCGAACATTCATTGAACTTCAAAAAAAAGAAAAGAATAATATGAAGGTACAATTGAAATGACATTTCATTAAGCTTTAAAGGAAAATGCATTTATGTTCCGAAGTTGTATTTTGAGGATAATTTCCAAATTTTTTTGTGTTGCGTGTATATTTATATGAAGATGTATATGCATTTATATATACATATATATATATATATATATATATATATGCACACGTTTTCGTACAAGTTCAATTTACCTTGTGAGCTAATCACTACATGTAATAGGAGCCCTTAATATTTAAATAAATTAAATTTTATTAATTAGTGCTTGTTCTTTTGTCTTTTATTATTACCCACATTATATATATTATATTTATTAAATATATATCTAAACAGGATATGCCATAATTAATTCTTTATAAAAATGTTGCATTAATATTATTATATGTTTATATATTTTTAAATAATTTTAATATTTCGCGAAAGTTGTATTAGAATTATTTCTCATAATTTTTTTATATTTTTCGTTATTTTAATTTTCGTTATTTTAATTTTCGTTATTTTAATTTTCTTTATTGTATGTTTCGTTGTTTTATTTTTCGTTATTTTATTTTATGTTATTTTATTTATTCATTTTTTTTTTTTTTTTTTTTTTATCCTTAAATGCACACGATTGTGCATGATTTAACAACTATTATTTCCCCAAATACACTTTTAAAAATTAATATATATAATATCTTTCAATAATCGTCCAACAAACTAATTTGGCAGCATATTATTTAAATATAAATTGTCCAAAATACCAACGCCGATCCAATTTTCCTTTTTCCTCATGAAAATACTGTTAACATATGCATTAAATTTATTGGTATGTCGATATTTTTTTTCCGCTTCCTGGGGGTACATGTTTACTTTTATAGGAGTCAGCCTATTATTGGTATATATATATATATAAATGTATGTATATGAATATATATAAATATCTGTAGGACTTACAAAATTTAGCATAATATAATGATACAACTATTCTTTATTTTTTATTTTATTTTTTTTTTTTTTTCAGGATACTTGTATTTGTAAGAATAGTACCATTTCTTAGGACATTAATATAAGTGAGAAAATTACTATTTAATATATTTTATTATCCCTAATGCAATTCATTTTTAAACCCTCATACCTTTCCTTGTATTGCATGAATATCTAAGCGGAATTTATTCCTATATATATCTTACATGTCATATAGATAATTCATAATTTACTCTCTTCTTCTCCAAATTTTATTTTTTAGATCAAATAAGATTTATACATACATATACATATAGCATATAGCAGCATATATATATATATATATATATGCATACACATATATGTACATTTATATATATAAAAAAAAAAAATTACTGAAAGAGAGCATAACTTTAGTTAAGAAAAATATTCCATTTTGTAAAACCATAAAATTATCTTACAAATTCCTTAAAACAAATATTTTATGATGGAGCATATTTAATAGGCGATAGAAAATTAAAAAAAAAAAAGAAATAAAAAAAACAAAAAGAAAATATAGGGAAGGAAAAAAAAACTATACATATTTTTTTAAATTGTAAACAAAAAATGACATTTTTTAAGTAATTTTTATTCATTTTTTCTTTCACTTATTTTAACCTATTTTTCCTTATTATCACTTTTATTTCTTTTCTTTTTTTATTATTTTTTGGTAAATATTTTTAAAATGTACATATATATAATATATATATAATAATAAATATATTTAATAATATACTAATATATATATTTCTTCAACTTAAAGTTCAGAAATCATGGCATTCATTTTTTTTCTTAATAAAAAAATAGTTGTACATAAGAATAGTTCTTTATACGGTATTAAACAAAAAAAAATTATGAAAAAATAATTACCCTCCTGTAAATAACTCTAATGTTACATGTTTGAACAAACAAGTTCATATATATGAATTAATCTTGACTTACCAAAACAGGTTTTTAGAACTGTATATAAAAATTTGAATTTTATTTAAATAATATAATTTTTTTATAGTATTAATCGTATTATATATATATAAATATATAATCTCTTAAATATATTTTTAAACAGTTTTTACCATTTTTATTTTAAAAATTAAATTATTAGAAAACAATAAAAAAAAGAAAACAAATAAATAAATATTATATGTATTATATATATATTATTATAAATATTCAAAACCGTATAATATATCGTTTTTAAGGCACAAAATTAAGCAGATTGTGTCAATAAATATTTATTGTTCAATAAAAAAATAAATAAATATATATATATATATATTTATTTATTTATTTATTTATTTATTAACGTTGCATTTTTATAATAATTTTAGTACGTTTCCAATAGGATTTGTTTGTAACCACCTTGATAATATTATATATATATATATATATATATATATATATATATATATATTCACAAAACATTTGCTCTATGTCTTCATTAATCTTATTTAATTACCTCTAAAAAACTATTTTTTAAGTAAATGTAATAATTCCTTGGATATTAATCCATTTTTATGAGCAATTATAAATATTTTATTACAATTTTATGTTTTACTAATGACAAGAAATATAGGTTTTTTTCCCACCACAAAAAAAATTATGGATTCGAACAAATGTTTGCATAATTACCTGAATCTTACTACTGTTTCAGAGTAATAAGTGCAATTTTTTTCATTTTAGAAAACATATTTTTATATATTAAAAATATGACAAAAAAATGGAAATGAACAATGATTATGTGGTTCATGAAGCACCAGAATATCCTGATCATTCATCATTACAAGTACAAAATAATAACAGACATATACTGTCAGATATTAATGAAAATTTTGGTGTTGCTTTGATATATATTGGTTTATTTATTTTTTTTTGTTATACTCTCCTCTCAGTTATCCAGCATGTGGTACTATTAAAACATCATTCATTATTATATATATATATATATATATAACCGGTGGTAGCTCTTTCAGCAAAGATATCCATTATACACGTGAACATATAATATATATACGTATGTACGTGTACCCATATGTACATATACCCATATGTACATGTACCCATATGTACATATACCCTTATATACATATACCCGTATATACATGTACCCGTATGTACATATACCCGTATGTGCATATATACATAAAATTACATTTTTAATAATATAAACTCTATTTAGACAAGAAAAAAAAAGACAAAAATAAAACAGGAATCTTTGAGGGCAATAGCGTATGAGCAAAAACTGGTAAAAAAATCGGAACATATGAAAAAATGTCTATGAGTTAATTGGTTAAATAGATTAGAAATGGACTGGAGGAATTTCCACTATTCCTTATTAGAGAAAAAAGAAAATTGGTTAAGAGAAAAAGAAAACGATTGGGAAGTTTTAGTTAAATATATCGAAAGTAGATGGAACCGGCATGATGAACTTATGAATTTATCATATAAATATTATATTTTGAAAATATCAGTAACATGGAACGAAAATCAATGGGAGGAATGGATTAGATCTGAAGCAAAACATTTAATCCAAATAGAATGGGAAAATTTTGTATATGAAAATGAGTATTATTTAGACTTATGGATTTTTAATAATTGGACTCAGTGGAAAGATGAAAAAATTATGTCATGGCAAATGCAAAACTGGAAACTTAATGAAGATAAATATTGGGCAAAAATGGCAAAACATAAATGGTCCAAATCGCTATTTAGTAAAATTAAATCAAATTTAATTGAATGGAACAAAAGGAAGAGAACAGAAAAGAAACAATGGGAAAAATGGGTTCATAAAAAACAAAACTTTTATATGAATAATAATGAATGGGATATATGGATACAATGGAAAGAACACAAAATGTTTTTGCTTAATGAATTAAAGGAGTCCCTTGTTAAAAAGTGGATGGATGAGAAAAAGTGGATTACCTTAATTGAAGAAAGACCTAATATAAATTTACAAAATAACAAACATGTATTTGATAATGATAATAATTTTGTAAGAATAGATTCTGATGTTTCATAAGCATATTTTTATCCTTTATTTAATTGTTTCGTAAATGCACATGTATGAAATAATAAGAGTAGAGAGGAAATACCTCAATATAACGGGAAGACAGGAGAAGTGAAGGAGGCGGAGTGCTACCGGAAAAGTATATTGTCTTATTATTATTTAACATATTTGTAATAAACTAAATACTTTTATAAAAAAATAAGGTAAAGGTTTTCCTTCCAGTTGATCACTTTCTCTTTTTTTTTTTCTTTTTTTTGATATATATATATATCCCTATTGTTTGGACAATTGTTCAAACATATAAATTTAATGGATATATAAAAAAAAAAAAAAATGTACGGTGATCATTATGTAAGGAAAATCATTAAAATAGGGGAAAACTGGCAATCTTTTTTAATAAAAATGTAATTTATAATTTTAAAATGCCATATTTTTAAAAATATATAATATATATATATTTTTATATATCCTTATTGCTAATTTGAAGTTACCTATTTTTTGCTCCCATTTAATTAATTAATTAATTTTTTAATGTAATAATATATGATTCTTATATTATTAGAAAATTTTTTGTTTTTTGTTTTTTTTTATGTATTTGTTTTACTTATTTTATTTGTTATAATTTACATAAATATATTTGTTATAATTTACATAAATATATTTGTTATAATTTATATAAATATATTTGTTATAATTCACATAAATATATTTGTTATAATTTATATAAATATATTTGTTATAATTTATATAAATATATTTGTTATAATTTTATTTTTTTTGTTTTTTGTTATACTTTACTAAATATATTTTTATGTTTTACTATTTCAACAATTACCTAAATAGTCCATTAACATTCAATATATTCGTTTAAGTTTTAAGTAAAACGCTTTCTCTATCCGTAAATGCGTATATATATACGTAAACGTATATACAGAATATCATTCAGATGTGGTTATAGTTAACAAAATAGAGTAGAAATGCGCATTTTGGAATATTTTAATAAACAAAAAATTTAATTTAATTTAATTTAATTTGATTTGATTTAATTTAATTTAATTTAGTTTAATTTATTTAATTACATATATTTACATATATATATATATATAAATATGTGTGTGCACACATATACCGTGCATAAATGTAGGTGCCTACTATTAACGTTTTCCTAGTCGCTTACTAGAAGTATCAGCAAATTGACACATTTAATGTACGATTAGATTCTACTATGTAATTTTCTCTTTGTTATGCCTAATATTAAATGAGCTTCTTAGAAGACTGTTCTATGCGGGTATATTATTTGCTGCGTATATTGTTCCACTAGCCCATAAAAAAAAAAAAAAAAAAGTGCTACCATATTTTTCCATTTATAAAAGTTTTAAAGAGATAAATTAAAATTTTTCTTAATATCAATTCTTTACAGAGGGATACATATATTCAAACAGTATTCCTTTTTCAGAACATATATTTCTAGTAAAATCGCATTATAACACATAAATGAAAATAAAACCTAGCACTAAGAGTACGAGGACATTTTAAATACATCGTTGTTCTTACTTCTTTTGTGCAAATTAAAGTTATTCCTTACAAAATTGCTTATACTTTTACGTATCGAGACGTATATCTGCCTTTTTCATTTCATTTTATTCTATTTTATGTCTTTTTTTTTTTTTTTCTTTTTTTTTTAAGTTACACTAGGAATATTCTATTGAAAAACTTAAAACAGGAAAAAAGGAAAAAATTTTATCACTAGGATTTTCTTTTAAGCAAAATTTGTAGTACCGACAAAAAAAAAAAAAAAAAGAAAAAATGCTTTCATAGTTTTTAATAGATCACATCCTATGAACTATTTAACTAACAATTAAAAAAAAAATATATATATAAGTGGTAACAAGTATATGAGCTACAATAAAGGAAGCGTATTACTTATGTATATGCACATTAACATTTTCCCTCATTGGTCTTCCTTTTTCCTATGTACAAAAAGGAATTGTTTAAATGTAAATTTCAGAAACCTTCTGTCAATTTGTAAACTTTCCAATATATGTCTTTATAATATGTTATTAATAAAACCATAAATTTAATATGATAAATAAATAGTATAATTTGCATTGACATATTATTATAAAATTACCATAAGGAAATATTTTCCCTTACTACAAAATTTTTTATATTTGAATTCAAATATATTTTTAAATGAATATAAGACAGCAACTACTAAAAAAGAATAGCAATCCTAAGAATGGTACCAATTGAACTAAATAATTTTATATATTGTTTATATGTATGCATACGGTACATTTGTATCATATGTGTATACAGGTTAGCACATTTGTTAAGTAATCTTGTGCCCCTCTCTTTTATTTTTTTTAACATATAACTTCATTTGTGTGTGATACCAATTATCTATTTATTTAACTATTAATTTAAATATATATTTAACTATTAATTTAAATATATATTTAACTATTAATTTCTTTTCTTTTTTTTTATTTTTTAATAATCATATTTTGATACATTTTATTATAAGACAGAATCCTAAATTAATTATATGCAAGCCAAAACTGCATTTCTATACATACCACCCATTTATGTATTTATCGTTTTTTCTATAAAATATGTTCCTCTTTATTTTTTAATATATATCTAATCCGCTCTAACAGAAAATATTTATTATTATTAAACTTTCTAATATATGAACTTTTTCATATATTGTTTTAAACATAATTCAATACTTATACAACGTTTGTATTTGTATTTATAATTGTATTTATAATTGTATTTGTAACTGTATTTGTAATTGTATTTGTAATTGTATTTATATTTTATTTTTTTTTTTTTTGTTTTAATAATCATTTCATTTTTTTTATATTTCCTTATTCCTTAATATGAATTAATGCCATCTTTTTTATATATAAATATTATTTCTTTTAAATATTACTGTGTCGTTTTATGTTTCCAATTGGTATATCCATTTCACATACATGAACAGCTCCTATTCATCTTTACTAATACAAATATGTATGTAGTACACAATAAATTTTAGATATATGTATATATATATATATATTTATTTATTTATTTATTTATT
This sequence comes from Plasmodium brasilianum, assembly GCF_023973825.1. Taxonomy (NCBI): domain Eukaryota; phylum Apicomplexa; class Aconoidasida; order Haemosporida; family Plasmodiidae; genus Plasmodium; species Plasmodium brasilianum. Next base: position 1,345,680 of record NC_090118.1, on the reverse strand, counting down.
TGTTTATTTATTTGTTTATTTATTTGTTTATTTATTTGTTTAGTTATTTGTTTAGTTATTTGTTTAGTTATTTGTTTAGTTATTTGTTTAGTTATTTGTTTATTTATTTGTTTATTTATTTGTTTATTTCTTTATTTATTTACTAATAATACAAAATTAACGAAAATGTTCATAGTTATTCTTAAAAAATAAATATTTGATTAACAGCAATTCTTATCATGTAACCACATAAAAGTAAAAAATTTGAGTTTCTTTTTCGAACATTTTATATATATTTTTATTATTTATAATAATATTAATAATTATATATATAATTGTGTAATAAAAAACAAAATACAAAAATCATTAAAAGTATCTTATTTCTTTTTTTTTCTCTTTTGAACTCATTTTTAATATAATAAAATATTAAATTTATAAATATATCAGAACATGCCAAAAATTTGTTCTATATTTGCATGCCAAATTGTTTAGGGCTTTATTTAAGATAATGATGTTATTATGCTATGGTTAAGCTATATATTTTATATATTTTTTTTTTTTTACAGAAAAAATAAATTATTAAAAATATGATTATTATTTTTAACATAACTCAACTAGTAAAAACATAAATACCTTCAATTTAGAGCATAGAGCAACAAAATACATAATATGATGACAATACAGTGCATTAAATAACTAACAAAAATATACATGGTTGTTTTACATATATATACATAAATATATACAGCATATATATTATACATATATATATATATATATATATATTTATACATAATCTTAAAATTTAGTTGTTTATTTTACCTTCGAAGGTATGCCCAAAGGGAAAAATACAAGCACGATAATTTTTTGAATGAAATATTATATTCAACAAGATATGATAATGTATATAATATACGTAATAAAATATGTATATATATATATATATATATATATATATCTCCAAAATTCTAGATTCCTTTTTTGTATAATAATATATAAAATAATTGATACCAATTTTTAAGATTTTTATTGTCCAAAATTTTAGCAGATTTTACTTCAAAATATATTTCATTCTAAGAATTAAAAAAAATAATCGTAACAATATATAAATGTATATATATAAACATATATAAAAGTATTTACCATTCTTTTTAATATTGTTTATTTTATTTTTTTTTTTTAACATTTTAACGTATTGTATTTTATTTGAATATAGCGTAAATATTATCAATGGTTAAAAATATTTAACATATAAAAATTTTAATTTTTTTTATTTTGTCGAAAAGATATTAGAAGTAGCATTATTATTACGCTAAAAAAATAGATATCTAATTGTATATTTATAATGAATATACTTCATTGAATTAATAATATAATTGTTGTTATTGCCAGTTAAATATATTAAAAAAGAGCAAAAAAGCTCTGATAAATTACATTTGAACATACTTATATAAAATATATATGTTATTTATAAATCTTAGTAAAATTTAATATATATATATATATATATTTATTTATTTATTTATTAATTTATATATAATATGTTCATGTATATAAAAAATAGTTTATATTTTTTCTTGAGTCTCTTTCTTAATTTTCTCTTTTATTATTATTCTTCATATTATTAAATTCTAAAATTCAAAGCATTTATGAGTTTAACAGTTACAGATATATTCACATATACATGTTAAAGGAAAAAAGCTCGTTTGGACATATGTAAATATATATATATATATAATATTTATATATGTACATCATCTCAAAATTTAATGTAAACTATGTGCATACATATACATATGCATAGCTTATATACCACTAAAACAAAAGTTTTGATTAATTTAACGATTCCGTAAAATTAATTTCTAAAGACTGCAGTTACTTTATTTCTTATCTTAAACTTTGTCATATCTAAATATTATACATATATACACATGTTTGTATATTTTGAATATTTATATATACATACGTATTATGCATATATATACAATTAACAAAATTTTGTTATAATTTTTTTTTTTCATTTTTTTTTTAAGCACATAAGATGTAAATATTTACCTATAATATTAGTTTTATGTGCACCTTTTCTTTTTTTCTTTTTCTTTTTTTTATTTTCCTTTAACTAAAACTGTAGTATTTTTTTGTTGACTTTTTTTTTTACCCTTTTCAAATAAAATTAGGGACACATAGAATTCACTAATAGTTATACATGGAATAATCAATCCATAATTCATATATTTATATGCACACATAGTATACAATATATATATACTATGAACATTTATGTGTTATGTGTACATAGTGTAGTACATCTTAAACCGTAAGATTCTTCTTTTTCCAGCAACGTGTTCATTCCATTTTGTATAATTTTTTTATTTTAAAAAAACAAAACAAAAAAAAAAATGGATCCATATTATAGACAAGTATATGATTATGTACCCACACAAAATACCAATACTAATTTTCGACCGGCACCAAGGACAATGCCCATGGATTATCAACGAATGGCGCATCAGAATAATCCGGCCATGAATGTTCTTACGTCCATTTTTTCGGCCATTATGTATCTATTTTCTTCAACCTCCGTGTTGCTTAGTAGAGTTACGCAGGTATATGCATACATTATATATACATAAAAATTGAATATGAGGGGATAGTTACATCTCCCCCCTTACCAATTTGTACTAATCTTATGTATTTTGTGAATTTCTATGTGCTTATGCGTGTACATATTTACGCATTTACGTAATTCCCCAGTTACGCAATTACGCATGTACGTGTTGTACGTTTTACCATGTGCCCATTATGTTATGTTGTATATGTTTACGTAATATGCATTTGTGCTTTTACCCCTTTTAGCCACCCCCAATGACCCAAAGCCTTCATTATAATATGCCCCCAGCCATAGAATTTCACCCAGGACTCTTAGGTAAAACAGAAGAGTGGAAGGACAATGAGTGGAACAAATGGCTAGGGAATATTGAAGTAGAATGGAATGAATTTTATAATACCATAGAAAACGAAAAGATGAAATGGCTAGTTGGAAAGGAAAAGGATTGGAATGACTTTATAAAATTTATGGAATCAAAATGGATGCATTATCATGAAAATTTAGAAAATATAAAATCAGATATTTTGAAAAAATCTTTAACATTAGATGAAAATGAATGGAAAGAATGGATGACAACAGAAGGAAAAGAGTTAATGGAAAAAGATTGGAAAAACTGGATTAATGACAATGAATCATATTTAGATGTATGGAGTGTCAAAGAATGGCTAAAGTGGAAAAATCAAAGAATTGTTACGTGGATTATGACTGACTGGAAATGTGAAGAAGATAAATACTGGTCGAAATGGGAAGAAAGTTGGGCCAGATCAGTAAATTTACAAGATAGAGCTAATTGGCTAAATTGGAGAGAAAGACTTAATAAAGAAATGGTTCAGTGGAATAGTTGGGTTATGAATAAAGAACAGTATATTAGAGAAAATAGATCTAATAATTGGTCTAAATGGAAAAATGATAAACAAATTATGTTTAACCTATGGATGGAGTCTTTTATTAATTCATGGATAAGAGAAAAACAATGGTTTATATGGGTTAAAGAGAGAAACCACCATTTTTCTCGAGCAAAGTATGTAACGTATAAGTAAATAATGATGAAAAGATAATTCAAAAAATTCCTTTCTTTCTTTTTTTTTTTTTTTTTTTTTTTTTTATTTATTTCTCCACGCCATCGTATAATTGTTACTGTTTGCGTGCCATCCAGTAAGGGCGCACGAATATTTTAAGGAGCAGCAATGTATATGTATATATATATATATATATATATATATATACCTGCGCAAATATATTCATTTGTCTAATTAAATATTTTAAATTACCCATATTTAGAAAGTCCTCCTTTACTGCATAATTGTTGTTTGCGTTACATGCTGAAGGAGGAATTAAATGGGTCTAAAAAAAAAAAAAAGAAAAAAATATTGAAGCAAAAAAGCAATGGAACCTAAAAAAGAAGCCCCCAATGTAATTATCCTTTTAGGTGAAAACAAAACATAACAAAGCAAAATAATATATTTTATATGTTAAATGTATTTTAAAAGAAATATGTTCCTTATATTTGTTCATAAAATATAAGACTCTATTCTATTTCTTTTAAAGTTTTGCATTTTTTATGTGTATACGTATGTTTTATATATCTACTAACATCGTAGATTTTGTTTTGTGCACTCATATATATATATAGATATATATAGATATATATAGATAGATATAGATATATATAGATATATATAGATAGATATAGATATATATAGATATATATAGATAGATATAGATAGATACAGATAGATATATAAAATGATTTATTACTATTAAAGTAATACTTTTTTTTTTTTTGTCATATAGTTTATATTATTATTTTGTTTTTGATTATCATTATAAGCTTTAATTATGAAAAGTTATACCTTTTGAATAAAACTCCCTAATAAAATATCGTCATATTAATTTATATATATATATATATATATATATATACGTACGCTCCTACATTACATATACACGTAAAAACAATACAGACAACATATACGTCCTTTAATATTCTAACATGGATTTTTTAAAAATAACAAGTATATCAGCTGCATTATTTAAATATACACCAATTACAACGATACAAGCGCTGCGCACATTTTGCAAATTAAGAAAATTGTATTGATGTAACTATATATATAAGTATATGTATAGACGTTATAACCTTGTTGTGTCCCCCACCCCCCGTATGCACTTTTAACTTTAACATTATATACTTATAATGTACATATGTGTATATGAATATATACAATATAATTACGAAAACAAAATAATTTACGGATATAATTTTGAAGTAATTACCTAATATGTGAGTGATCCCTTTATGTTAGCTTCCTTCTAGACATTTCAGCAAAACCCTCCTTCCTCTTATTGTTACATAAAATAAAAAATAATAACAAAAAAAAAAAATTAATCGTGTAGACATATATGCATGCAGTATTTATAAAAATTGCACCTTTAGTCTATTGCTCGCTATAGTTTTATGTAACTATCATTTTAGTTTTGTCAAATGATAAATAAGTTTTATCTTGTAGCTATTTCTCCCCTCTCTTATAAATAAATAATTGTGTTAACGGTTCAGAATTTTTTTACCAAATATATTTTGTACCAATATGGTCATTATTCGTAAGTAAAAGTGTCAGTTGGAGTTTTCTTTCATTCCCACCTTGTCACTTGTGCATATATATATTTATGTATGTTGTTCTAACGTTTTGATAATTTCCTTTTTACCATTCTGCAAAAAAAAAAAAAAAAAAAAAAAAAATGTACTTCCGTAAGTTTTTCCTTTCGATAATCACTAAAGAATATAATGAAATCCTTTTGCACAAAATTATTTCAGTAAAAATATAGGGCTCCTGCTTCCCACTTTTTTTATACCACTGAATCGTTCTTAAAAATAGGAGACAAGAACGAATAATGACCGCTTATTATTGTGTTCATGAAAAGAAACAAATGCCATATAAAGTTTGCTTAACGCATATATATATATATATATATATATATATATATATATTCGTGTGTTTGCATTTTTGCGTGTTTGCGCGTGTTCGCATGTTTGTGCATTTGCCTATTCATGTATGTGTACACAAGGGCGTAAATGCACTCTTCAAGCTTAATGTACAAGTACGTTTCACTAAAAATTGGATATCTCAAAAAAATGAAAACCCTACTAGTTGAAGTAAAAACAGTTATCACGTGTACCATAAATAACAAATCGGCCATTCAGGAGGACATATAAAATTAAATCTACATCTTGGAGGTCTCTCTTTTGTTGCAGAAATTATCGAAGTATTTATGTAATTTTGGTAAAATGTTGACATTGTTAAACGTTAGGAAGAAGTTTACTCCTATGGAAATACGTTTTATCACACGGAAATAATCTTTACATATATATATATATATATATTACGGCAAGTCTAAATATAATAAGGCAGGAAAAGTATATCCTAAGGTAGGTTTAATAATAAAAAAGGTTCAGAATTATATTTGAGGGTAATTTACATAAAGGAGTTTATTACATGAAAGATGGAAAAAATAAAAAATCCATGAATGGCTGGGCGGATGACTGGACGAGGGACCGAACGAGTGACTGAACTAACAAACGGACACTAACCGAATGAAAGGGGCCTTACGCGTGCATATATATATATATATATATATATATATATATATTATATATATATATATATATATATAGCATATATTATCAGCAAAAATTACCCACAAGCATACATATGAACATATATGCATATTAGCTATATTTTGTGTATTATGCTTGTGCACACTCCCTCACCCGTCTTGATACCCCCTTTAGTGGATCATTTCTAAAAAACAGTAGAACTGAATGTATTAGGAGTCGGATTTCATTAAGTCATCCCCCTCAATGGACCCACGTTCTATATCGATATATATCATTTCCATCAATTTATTGTCCATTTCTCGTGTAAATGTTTCCCAGGATAATTTTGTATCATTTAAAAAGTTAGCAAATTCATAACGTTGAACTGATCCAAGTTTTAACATCCCATTTAAAGAATTAAAATCAGCAAAGTCCTTTTTCAATATTTCACTTATCATGTATGAACAATTTTTTGCCCATATTTTATTAATTATTTCATCAGGTAAATTTTTCTCTTTTCCCAAATATTCACAATACTTTTTTAAAATATCTTGCATTTGAAGACACTTATTTCTTTGAATATTATGAACATAATTAAATAAAACAAACATCTGTCTATACTTTAAAGGATCAATTAAATGATTCAATATATCATCTAAATCTTCTTCAGATATATTATAATTAAAATCTGATGCTTTACAACTATATGGAATTTCATGGTCTTCTATTATTTTGTTATCTTTCAATATCTTTATATCCTCCATTTGGAATTCCATCGACTCATCATCAACACTCTCATCCAAACTATCACCGAAGCTATTAACACTATCATATTCGTTTTCCCCTGAAGTATAGGATGACGTTTCTGCTGTATCACTACAGTTATCACTTAGTTCATTAATTTCCTTTTCCTTTTTCAAACGATCTACTATGTTTCTATAATTTCCATCCATTTGTATTTTATCACGACGACTAATGCGTAATTTGGTATCAAATATTCTATTGCCTGCCGTTATTTCTTGTCCCTACAGCAAAAGATATACACATACATACGCATGTGCATTCTTACATAAATACAAACCTTCATATGCATAGGCGTACTTATATATATATATACGTATATAATATGTAGATAATACATACATATGGACTTTCTTCCAAAAAGTCGATATTTCAATAAATACAATTGCGTAAATAAGCATATATGCATCTATATATAAACGCATGCACATCCCTCTTATATTTTTATTTTTCTTCTCACACTTGGCGTTGGGTATAACGAATTGGATAACAAAGATGCCGTAAATAATTTAGATAAAGCATTTTTAATACCCCTCTTTTTTTTTGGTTTTCTATATAAAAAAGGAGAAATGATGTTATTACACCGTTCCCTATCTAATGTTTTTACCGATGAATAAATGCATGAATCTGCATCAGAAAACTCACTGCTGCTATATTCCATAATTTTTTTTTTTTTTTAACTATTATTATTTAGAACAAATCTAAGTGTTATTACGAAATTGACGAAATTGTGTAGTAGGCCTAATCTTACATAAGTATTAATTTTTAGTATAAAAAAAAAAAAAAAAAAAAAGTACAAAAAAAGAAGCACCTCTTTCATATATAATTAATATTCTTATTTACAAAAAAAAAAAAAAGAAAAAAAAATTTGACAAAAAATATATATACTTCAGAAAAAAAAAGATAAAAAAAAAAAAAATAGTCATCAAAAAGAACAAATAGCACAACATAAAGAACAACAAAAAAACGAAAAAAAAAAAAAAATAATAGAAAATTAGTAGATAAATTATAGAAAATTAGTAGAAAAATTATAGAAAATTAGTAGAAAAATTATAGAAAATTAGTAGAAAAATTATAGAAAATTAGTAGAAAAATTATAGAAAATTAGTAGAAAAATTATAGAAAATTAGTAGAAAAATTATAGAAAATTAGTAGAAAAATTATAGAAAAATAGTAGAAAAATTATAGAAAATTAGTAGAAAAATTATAGAAAAATAATAGAAAAAAAGAAAAATTAAGCCCTAATGCAATACAACACGTATATATATATAACACCAAAATGTATCATGAAAATTAAATTTGAGTATTGCTACCAAAACAATATACTATTTACCATTCAGAGAAATATTGTAGTAGGTACAACGAAAATATCTTACTTAAACAGGAAAAAAGTAACACTCCCTTGTGAAGTAGAAAATTTAATTTAATATAATTTAATTATATTTTATTTTTTTTTGTTATTGTTTTTTCCTATACTCGCATAAATACATATATACATATATATATACATATCAATAAAAATTAAAAAAAAAAAAAATGAAACATCCTTACTTCTGCTTGCTTCATATCTAAAATAAGCCAATACACAACATGACTATTTCTTTTCTTTTTTTTTTTTTTTTTTTTTTTTTTTTTTACTGCTATTCAAGCCATTAATCATAATTTCAGAGTTGTAACTAATCGGTAAATGTAAGCCTTTGTATTATATAATATTATAAAGCAAAATCTTTTACATAGTATTTCATATTATATTGTATTATATTGTATTATATTATATTATATTGTATTACATTGTATTGCACTATACTGTACGGTAATTTTGTTTTTTTTTTTTTCTTCTATTCTTTTTTTTTTCTGCATAAGAATAAAAAAACAAGTTCCATATACTTTACAGTATTTCATTTTAATGAATGGACATATAATAAATTATTTCGCTTTTATGAATAAAAGGATAAATATATGGTAAACCTTCTATAGTGATATAAAAATTTATAATAATTAAACATGAGAATATATAAAATAGCGTTAAGTCTACATATGTATACACATAGGTGTGTGTTTGGGTAGGGAGATGCATGTATGTATATATCACTAAAAACTAACAGCCTTCCATTTTCTTTAATTTTAAAACACCTGAAATATCCCATATTTGTAAAAGTCCATTTTTAAAAAAATAATTATCCGTGTAAATTTTTCTCGTTCATTTTTTATTTTGTAAAATGTTTTCAATAATACAATACGACTCCTTAAATTGGGTTAATTTGCCTTCATAAACATACATATATATATGCACATACGTACATACATAGACATACATATACATACATATACATACATACACATCCATATACATACATATACATACATATACATACATATACATATATGTACATATCTGTACATATGCATACTTGTATAAAAGGTTAAACACGCCAAACCCGCGGGAAATACCCATATATATGTTCAAATAGGAAAAACTCTTCATCAAACAAACACCACTACACAATTTAAAAGAATAAATTTCACATGTGTAAAAATAGATTAGTTCTCTATTTCATATTTTCTCATTTAAAAATTAACATATAAAAAAAAAAAAGTACATCAAATATAATTATTAAAAAATCAAAGAAAAAAATTATTCTACTTTTTTCCAGCCACCTCTCCCTAATAATCCTATTTTCGCTATTGTTTTAATGTGTAGTACAAACATATAATATTAACCCTTTACATGATGTAAACTTATATTGATTTAACTGCTTTTTATACGCGGTTTTATAAGCGTACAAAATAATGTACTAGTACAAAATTTTGTTTAAAAAATTATTAAATTAAAAGGAAATTATTACGAAAAATTAAATGAACTATTGTTCATAAATATAAAAATAATAATAATAAATTAAAAATAAAATAAATAAGGAACTATTCTATTTTCTCTTTTTTGATTAATTCTCCTGTTTCCTTTTCATAGTAAAATTCTTATCAGCTAATTCGAATGTGTAAAAAAGAAAATTTTGAATTACACATATTTTTAAAATATTTTAACCTCATATTTTTACGCAGAGTTTTTTTTTTTTAAATCTTTTTGCAGGATAAATAGTCAACAAATTCAAACAAATTAAGGGGAAAAACAAAAAAAAAAAAAAAAATATTTTTTTAGAGTAATTCTAATTATTTTTTTATAGACCACTACTATTTAATACCAATTAATAAAAGGGCTGTTACATTTTTGAGCTAAAAGAATTTTTTCTTCCGCAATAATAACAAATTTTAATATCCATGAATAGCCTTTTTTCCTTGTTTACATATACACATATATATATAGGTGTACTTTTTTTTTTTTTTTTAATTAACATTACATTTACTATACCAAGTATATTTTAACTGTCCCTAAAACGTACGAAGTATTATCCGTTTTACACCTGAATTTTTCAGTAAAAATTATTCTGCATATATATATATATATATATATATATATAGATAGATAGATATGTTTTTTTTTTTTTTTTTTTTGCTCTTCCGTTGTGTAGATCATTATACCCATTGACACTTTTTTCTTTTAACTGAAATATCCATTTTAAATGATTTTTTCCTTCTCTTGAAGTACTTATTCCTTTTATCACGATAAATAAAAGTCTTTCATGAAACTTAGGCTACCTTTCATATCTCTTATTGTATTGGTTTCATAGTACAATCACAAATATGTAAGTACGCACATATGTATTAACACACTCGCATAAGTACTTCAAACCATACACGTACTTCAACCATACACGTACTTCAACCATACACGTACTTCAACCATACACGTACTTCAACCACATATACACATCAACCACATATACACATCAACCACATATACACATCAACCACATATACACATCAACCACATATACACATCAACCACGTATACACATCAACCACATATACACATCAACCACGTATACACATCAACCACATATACACATCAACCACATATACACATCAACCACATATACACATCAACCACGTATACACATCAACCACATATACACATCAACCACATATACACATCAACCACATATACACATCAACCACATATACACATCAACCACATATACACATCAACCACGTATACACATCAACCACGTATACACATCAACCACATATACACATCAACCTCTTACATACTACAACCCCATACATACTGAAACCAACAGCAAGCGCTTTTCTTTGCTGCTGCTACCCCCACTCAGCATTATGATTTTACTAAGAATAGCATTATTCCTCCTGCATATTGTAGTTTATCTCTGTAGTGAAAGAAAAAACAAGAACATCATTCTTATAAATGATGAAACGTCCAGTTTAAATAATACCACACAGTGTTCACAGGATGTTCATTTTGCATTTAAAAAGGAGTTATATAAATATTGCGTTGAACATGATATAAAAAATACAGAATCACATGTATATATACAGAAAAAAGAAAACAATAGATGGATATCACAATCAGAATTATTAGGAAAATTTTATAAAATTAAACCTGTATCTATTTTTAATTTTGTGGATGATAATCAAATTATACTTATAATTTGCGAATATATAAACAATGACAAAACTAATACTAAGGATTGTTACCGTTGGAGTAGCCAAGATGGGACTACATTTACAAAAAAAAATGTAGTCATAGATAATGATATTTTTAATAATAAAAACTATTCATCTTATTCATCCGCTCCTTTAAAAATTTCTAATAAAACTTATTTATTAATTTGTGGTACACATTCTAATCAATTAAAAAACAATAAAAACGAAGATCACTTGGCATCTTGCACTGCCAGTGATGATGATGGAAGAAATTGGAGGTATGCATAAACAAAAATTCGGGTATATAGAAGATAGTTCCTTTTGCATAGTTTTAGCTCTGTTTTCTTTTGTTGCACGTGCATAATACGTGCATATATATGTATGTATGTTCTTATATACATACTTAAATACATGCACCAATGCACGAATATGCCAATGCACGAATATACCAATGCACGAATATACCAATGCACGAATATATCAATGCACTAATACATGAATGCTCACATATACATACTTCCAAATGCATATAATTATATGCTCCCTTTAATGTAATTTGTAGAACACAAATTAAAATCAACTATTCCGGATTTCAAGCGGACAACCCATTTTTTGCCCTAACACCTCACATATTCAACGACGAGTTAGGCTTTTATTTTTACACAGGAGTAAATATTAGTACTAAGAGTACGGGTGGACAATATATAGCTTGTTCTGTTGATAATGGGACGAATATATCATTCAATTGTAATGATGTTAATCTTTTTAAAGAAAATAAATTATTACAAAATATTACAAAGTTGAGTGATCATTACTTGACTAATTATATAGATAAAGATTATTTAGATTTATGTTATTTGTATTATACGAAAGAAAATGCAATTATGATAGGCTCCCCAAAACATATATATAATGATCATAAATGCTATAACAGTTCCATCATAAAAGAAGATGAATCTACATTTTTTTTTACTTATTATAACGGGCATGGATTACAAAATATGCACTCAATTCACTATACACAGTATGACTAAGTAAAACTGTTATGTTAATAATTCTTTTTATTTTTTTTAAATAGAGAAAAATTGACAATATGTAGAAAACAGTACAGTAAAAAAAAAAAAAAAAAAGGAAGTATAATTTTGTGCAGACTCACCCTTTTATAATCACTACAACATCCACTTAAGAAATGATCGAATGCGCCCCATGAGGATGTACGTATATACATATATGCATACTTACATGCATATATACATACTTAAATACATACATATACACACTTGCATACATAGAGTATGTATATGTTTTTCCTCTTTGCAATTTCGCAATTAGTAAACTCCCATTTGAAGCTACAATTTCATTCCTCATAAAACTATATTGTGCACTTGACCAATATCTTATATATAACCGTACGAAAATACACATAAGAGCTTTTCCTGTATTACAAGTGCTTCTTTATATTCCTGTTTAATCTTATCTTAAGCAGTTTACTTGTAAAATTTTTAGTATACATAATAAAATGATTCCTCTAAAAGAGCATGAACAATTCATTGACAACCTTAATGAAGGAAAAGGATGTTTATAGTCTACACATTTATAGCCTTTGTCTTAGATATGCATCATCTTAAATTATAAGAAATTTTTATTCCTACAACAATCATTTCGTTTATTTTTAATCCTCATTTTAACCATTTTTTTTTTTTTTATGCTCTTTTTTTATTTTTTATTTTTTATTTTATTTTATTTTTTTTTTTTTTTTGTTATCTCTGTTTCTCATAATTTTGTAGTACTAGTATACAACGTTGTTTCCTCATCATAATGTATGACTTAAAAAAAAAAGAAAATTAAATTATATAAATTAAAAATAATTAAAATTAACTAAAATTAACTAAATAAATTGAAATTAATTAAAATATATTAAAATGAACTAAATGAACTAAATTAGCTAAATTAATTAAATTAACTAAACTGAATTAACTAAACTGAATTAACTAAACTGAATTTACTAAACTAAATTAACTAAACTAGATTAATTAAAATTAAAATAAATCAAAATAATCTGCAATTAAATAAATCAAAATTAATTAAAATTAAACGAACATAACAAAAAAAGTAAATAAGCTTTTAAAAAAAAACTACTAATTTTAAAATTATATTTGTAGAAACAGCCCATATATTAAATGCGCTATGAGGAATCAAATGGATAATATAAAGCCTTTTCTAAAAAACCCACTAAACAAAAAAGCGTCCGCATAAAAACATACAAACAGCCATGCCAACATACATATGCCCAAATATATATATGCACAAACATACATAATACATATACAACGAAACGAATTTATGTGTATCCGTTACAAGTGCGAATGGGTTCAAAAAAAAAGGGACTCACAATATTAAGCCCTTTTAAAATACACTATAAGGGCATTATAATATACCAATTTTAAAATAACGTATTAAGACAAGTATACTCTTCATCAAATTATTACTAATACTCTTCATCAAATCATTACTAATACTCTTCATCAAATCATTACTAATACTCTTCATCAAATCATTACTAATACTCTTCATCAAATCATTACTAATACTCTTCATCAAATCATTACTAATACTCTTCATCAAATCATTACTAATACTCTTCATCAAATCATTACTAATACTCTTCATCAAATCATTACTAATACTCTTCATTAAATCATTACTAATACTCTTCATCAAATCATTACTAATACTCTTCAACAAATCATTACACCTTTTCCCTATTTACTAGTTTCCTTTTTCCTTATCTTCTGAATCTGTCTTATAACCCGAATCAGATGATGAATCCTCATTGTTGTTATTACCAGCCCTATTTATGTGGTCATTATCCATTCCCCTTCTTCTTTGAGACTTTCAGAAAAAAAGAAAAAAATGTTAAATACAAATATTTACTTAAATACGTATAAACAATTAAACAAATCAGCAAAATTAAATACATATACACAAGTAACTATAAGTAGTTAAAAACTGAGGGTATAATTACTAAAAGATTGGTACATTACCTGAAGCAGCAATATGAAAGGTATAACATACATTATGAAGTATACCGTAACAAGCATCAAAACAATAATTAGTTTATAATCCCCTGAGTTTATATTAATAATACCATTTCTATGTAAATGATTACTTAACCCTGATGCAGCAGTTGAAAATAACCCACGTTTCAAGCCCTGTTGTATTGCCATTTTTTTGCACTAATTAGAAGCCAAATTATTTTTACGTTAATAATGTTCTCCTAATAGATACAGCGCGTTCGCTTATAACACAAAGAGCACCCCTCTTAATTCACAAAAAGAATTAGAAATAGAAGTGAAAAATTGAACACGTATAGAAAGTGCTATAATGCGTAATGAAAAATAAAATTACAATAAAACTGAACCAAAAAGGAAAAAAAGGGAAAAAACGGAAAAAAGCAGAAAAAAACGGGAAAAAACGGAAAAAAAAAAGTTGTTTTTTAAGGGTATATCATAATATACCATATGTTTATTTAAAGCTAACCACGTACGTACATATTATATATACATAAGCAGAACACACACATATTATAAGTAACATGTACACAAGTCATAATTATTCGCTACACTTATGATGTGGTTGGTTAAGGAAGAGCATAAAAATAAAATAAAAAAATAAAATAATACAAAAAATAATGATAATTATATGAACTACAACTATAATTATATGAACTACAACTATAATTATATGAACTACAACTATAATTATAATAGCAGTAATTAAGGCAAATAAAAATTAAATAGCAGGTAAATTAATTGCAATTATTACCCATAAAGTTACCCTTCCAAGTTTATATACTTTTGAACCATTTAAAATTTGCCAAAAATTGAAATTTAAAAAAAAACAAAAAACAAAATTGTTTCAAGCATATTTTTAATTATTGTAGCGCATGACAAGTTCTCATATGCACACTTTTACAATATACCTAATTTTTTAAGAAGATATACTGTATAGAAATAACAATTATATATTTTATAATATTTACTTCCTGTACTTACAATTACCTAACAGTAAAAATCTATGAACACTGCTCATTCTTTTTCGTAATTTAAAATTTCTAATTACAACTGTATCATCAGAAGGGCTGCTTTTCTTCTGGAATTCAGTTGGATTATCATAAGCAACAACATACATAATTAAGTATACAAAAGTAAATAACATATATATATATATATATATACGATCGACGGTATAAAAAATAATATACCTAACATCATGTGCGGTGTTTTCTTTTTTTTTTACTTAAATAAAATAAAAAAATTAAACCTTTCCTGTACGTAAAGATTTTCGGATAGAAGAAAAAATTTGGCGTAATCTATTATTTTGTGTTGAACTTACTGCGCAAAAAGAACTAAAAATTAGTAGTATAATTCTACTACTTAATATATTACATATATGTATATATATATAAATATATATTACAACGTAGATTTTCTATAAAAATAAATTAAGCAAAAAAATTAATATTTTTTCACCTTGTTGCTAACAAATTTAAGTTTGTTAAGTTGTGGCTCCTCATAACTGTTATTATTATTTCGCCCGTTAAATTTTTTTCCTTTTAATTATATTTTATTATATATTGTGTTTTTATTTTATTTTTTTTCATCATATATATATATATATATAATATATATATCAATAACTACTCTATATTTTTTAATTATAAAGAATTCCTCTTAGCCTTTGTAAATACAAAAATAAATGAACAAGATTCAACACAACAGTGGGTTGTTGCTATTTTTAATATTCGTACAATTTTTAAGTATGAATAGAAATTATTTTTTTTTTTTTTTTAAATTCAACTTTTAACCAAGTACATAAATGCATATGCATATACATATATATATATATATATACATGTATGGTGTAAAAATAGTATTATTAACTCGCTAATTACTTCCCCCCCTCTGTATTTTTCTTTTATAAATTATTTTATATTTATTTATTTTTTTTTTTTTTTTGGTCAACGTAAAATGTGGGATACTTTTTATCCATTGGAAATTTGTGCACTAATAAATATTTACATATAAAATATATCTTTATACATAATGCAGTATAAAACATTTTTTATTCTTATAATAATAATTTCTTATTTTCCAACCACCTCAAAAATAAAAGGAAAAAAAAATTATTAAATCAGTTTAAATACATATGTACGTAGTATTATAATATATTAATAAAAAAATTGCAGTGCTATAATTTTTTTTTTTAAATTTTCTCGGGGACCGTAAAAAAATTTACTTTTTTTTTTTTTATTAATAATTTACTACAATAATGTTATATAATATACATATATATACATATACATGTGATATAAAATTTATACTACTAGCATATGTTATACAATTATATGCATTTATGTACCATATATAATAATTGCAATATTTTGAGTTTTTTATGTTTTTTCATATTTCACACAAAATACATACTATTTTATTATATAAAATATATATATATATATATATATATATGAGTATGAGTTTAATATATTATATATATGCGTACATATTTATCCTACAAATACGTGTACGTTTTTTTTTTTTTTTTTTTTAAATATTGCACTAACTTAAAAAACTCAAAATCATGTTAGGAAGAAAAGTGTATTATATAGTTAGTATAAAATATTTATAAAAGACTAAATTTCAAGCTAACGGTATTTAATTAAAAATGCAATTATGCAAGGGAAAAGCAGGGAAATTTTAATTTCTACTCCCGAAATATTGCACATGCAATATTAGTAAAGCATATTAAACATTGTATTATAGCAAAAAAACAATAAAATATAAACTAATAATAGTAATTAACCCTTTTTATATTATATCATATAGCATTTTTTTTTTTTTTTAGAAGTTTCTTAAACTATAAACTATAGGTAATTGCATAATTTACTATTTTTTTGTATATATATCGTAGATACAAACATATATATTGTATATATATATATATATAATATATACGCGCTTTATTTTAGCAAGGTAAAAAAAAAAAAAAAAAAAAAAACTTTATATATATATATTCACATATTGCAAAAAAAAAAAAAAAAATTATTATCTTTTACTTTTAAAAAATTTTTTTTTTTTTTTTTTTAAAATAAAACAATACAATTTAAAAACTTCCTTCAAATCAAACAAAAGATAATATAAAAAACCTACACTTCAAAATCTTTATTTTCAAATAAAAACTTTAAAATTAGAAATTTTTAGTAATAAAAATTTTAATTTATTTTTTAGGAAATTTCTTGATTCTACTGTATTTTTTTTTTTTTTTAATTTAAAAAAGCCAAAATGAAATTAACCAGAGTATTTTATATCATTGCCTTCCTCTTAACCATCAAGATTTTAGTACCTGGATTCAACAATGTTGAAGTTGAAGCAAAGAATCCAGTTGCTGATGCCAAATCTGTAAAGAAAGTAGATGATGATATCCAAAGAAAACAAAGAAATCAGAAAATTTTGCTCATATCATCCGTAGCCACAAGTGTAGCTATAATCTTAGGTAGTTTATTAGGAGGCTTAGGCTATTACAAACAAAAGAAAATCAGAGGAGGAAATGTACCAGCTGCACCAGTAAAACACACAGGAACTAAACTAGAAGGAAAACCATCATCAGATGATACAAAGCTATCTTCAACTGGTAGTCAAGGAACCACAACTTTAAGCACCAACACTTCAACCGGTCCATCAAAAACATATACTAATTCCTTTTAAGCACAAAATAATATATTAAGTAGAAGAAAGAGAGTGTATATTAATAGCACTTTTTTGAGAGGATAATATAATATATGATGATACATGGTAAATGATGTGTGAAGTGCTTATTAAGGAATGATTATTAGGTTGTATATTGCACTTTTATGTGTTAGTAAAAACCTAATATCGATTCTTTTAGAAATTATATATACATAAGTTTTTTTTTAAAAGGAAAAAAATGTAGAAGTCTTCACCATATATTATGTATGTAAATATACATATATATTTATATATAAATATATATATGTAAATGTACATATATATTATTTATATATATATGGATAATGTATATGTAATTTTTTTTTTTTTTTTTTTTTTTATAAAAAAATTATGTACGTATTTATTTCCCTTTGCGCTCAAGGGATAGTTCAGAAATTTATGATTCGTATGAACTTTTTTACTTTATTTTATCATTTTTTTTTTTTTTTTTAAATTATATATTTATATATATATATATGCCATATATTATTATATAATTCAAGTGATATTTTTTTTTTTTTTTTTTTTTTTCATGTATATGGCACTACATCTCCACCCGTTTAGTACGAAAAAATGTATAGATTGTTCTGATGAATGGTATTGATTGTAATTTTTCCTTTTTCTGTTAGTCCTTTTATTATTCGTTATTGTGTGCTTTTACGATCGAGTGTGTTTTAAATTGTAGTACTTTTCGTAGTGTATTATAGTGGTAATATGTTTATATATGTACAAAAAAGAGTACTTTTTTTAATTAAAGCTGTTTTTGAACAATTTAACTTGTTAGCTATGTGTTTTAAGTATGTAAAAAATACGTGCATATATTTTACTTCATATTTAGCGAATGTCGTAAAATGGTATTCAAATTATCAGAACGTAGGAAGTAAATAAATATATATACGTATATATAATATATATATAATATATGTAATATATATAATATATATAATATATATATTTATATATAAATTTATTTATGCATTTTGTCTTGCCTTAATGCATACTTATGATTTTTTCGTACGAAAAAAGTAAAGAGGGAGAAGTACATTTTTTCTTTAATTTATTACACAAAAATAAAACATTATTTTTGTGTATTTTTTTCTCCAACCACCTTTCGTTATATAGGTTATTCAAGAAAAAGAAAAGAAAAAAAAAAAGAGTACATCCAGAATTGAATTTAATGTACACTAGCATTTCATTTTAAACCCGTATATTGTGCATGCACGCAAGTAGTTGTGTTATAGTTTCTGAATAATTTATACATACTCATAGTTCACAACGTTCAGGTATGTACGCACGTGCATAAATATATATATATATATATATATATACATACGCATCATCAGTACATTAAAGTACAACATTCACACTATACTCTGGCATATGGTGCTATATCATAACTTCAGCTTGCTATGCTTATTTCTGTGCTGTTCGTTTGAAAAGAATATAAAATAAGCAGTTCTCCAAGTGCACAAATATTTTCGATATGTAAATGCACACACTAGCTCATATGTGTACACATTGATATATGTAAAAAAGAAACAATTAAATTGTAAGCATTTGAAGCTTTTACATTTTTATCTTTTTTTTTCTCTCAAGTGTACATAAATATATATATATATATGTGTGTGTGCATATTTACATCGCACTAAAGGATTACCAAATAGGAGTAAAAAGTGTTGTATGTTACATATTTTTATATGAAAAATTATTATACTACTTTTTATTAACGTACATGTTCAACCGACTTTTACTGCCATTTTACAAATAATGACCTTATAAATATATAACTGAAATAGAATAAATCGTTATGCTATGAAATGTTATCATATTATAGGAAAATGCAAAGAGGTAAAGGGTGTGTGATAGTATAAACAAAATATAATATATGAACCACGACAAATATTCCGATATTACATGCACACATTGTATGCTGTAAATATGTATGCGCCTATAATTATATGATGCACACTGTTATTAATTAATGATCTTAAAATGAAGATATGTTAAACCTTATAATTTTTTATTTATAAATAAGGTTAGCTAACAGGGTGAGAAGCTATAATTTATAGTTTTTTTTCCCTTTTTTACTTTTTTTGCAATTTTTGCATTTTTGTACTTTTCTTCCCTTCTTTATTTTTATTTCCTTTTTACTCTTATTTCCTTTTTACTCTTATTTCCTTTTATTTCATTCTTAATTCGAAAAAAGGTCCGCGTGTTTATTTTATAATTAGTAATAACTCTTAAAAGTAAAAATATTTTTTTTCAAACTTTTTTAATCCCATAAATCTGTTAATAAGATTTATACATGAACAAAAGTTTACGTACGTTCAAACAATATAACATAATATAAATGCATATTTACGCATCAGTACAAAATTTACCAAGAAAACATGTCGTAATTAATGCATTAGTTTTTGCCGTACACAAAAATAATTTAAAAAAAATAAAAAAAGGAAAAGTGGACATATAGTAATGTTATTTTCATCCATTCTTGTGTTTAATCTTCAAAAAGAATAAAACAGAAATAAAAAAAAAAAAATAAAAAAAAATAATAAAAAAAAAAAAAATAATAAAATAAAATAAAATAAAAAAATAAAAATAAAATAAAATAAAATAAAATAGGATAATATTGGATAAAACAGAATAAAATAGAGTAAAATAATTTTGTATTGAGCTCTATTATATTACAAGGTTACTCACAATATTAAACATAAAAATTCTGAAGAAACGTTCTTTAAAAATGTTACAGGGAAACAACTAATTCGCATTTCGCATTTAATAAGAATAATTCAAACGCGTATTTGTTTCCCTATTTTATTGTATGCTTCATTCTTATTTTTGCTTTTACGTTAATTTTGATGTTAATTTGAATGATACTTTTAATTTTCTTTTTTTCTTGAAATACTTTAAATTGTTTATTCTTTTTTTACGTTATTATATTGTATTTTTTATTTCACATTATTTATGTATTTATTTATTTGTTTATTAATTTGATTATTTGCTTATTAATTTGATTATTTGCTTATTAATTTGATTATTTGCTTATTAATTTGATTATTTGCTTATTAATTTGATTATTTGCTTATTAATTTGATTATTTGTTTATTAATTTGATTATTTGTTTATTAATTTGATTATTTGCTTATTAATTTGATTATTTGTTTATTAACTTGATTATTTGCTTACTAATTTGATTATTTGTTTATTAACTTGATTATTTGCTTATTAATTTGATTATTTGTTTATTTATATGTTTATTTCATTATTATTTTTTTCTTATTTTAAATATTAAAAATATTGTTACTAAACTCAATTATACTTCTTTTAAAAGAGTTTTTCCTTTATAACCAAGGATTAATAAACTCACTTCAATATTTGCAAAAATGGAAAAAATGGCAAAGTCCTCAGAATTAATTAGTGGTCATTCCATGTTAATCTTTCAACTAATCTGACGAAAGAATTAGTCCTCTCTCAAGTTATATACATTGTGTGCATCATTTGCTTCATGTATGCATATACATGTACTCATATACGTACAATAACGTATAGTTTATTTGTGCAGAAAAGAATATACAACATAAAATAAGCGAAAAGGACAATATATAGATCTACATGTAACTCTATGTATGTATATATGTATGTATATATGTATGTATATATGTATGTATATATGTATGTATATATGTATGTATATATGTATGTATATATGTATGTATATATGTATGCATGTACGTATGTATGTATATATGTATGCATGTACGTATGTATGTATATATGTATGCATGTACGTGTGAATGTATATATACCAAAGTGGCACCTTATATAGGTTTACCATTTTTTAGCGTAGTATCATATAGAAATTGATAAATTAAAAAAAAAAAAAAAAAATGTAGAACACTTAAGGAGTTTGCAAATTATTCTTCTACAACAGAACATTGACTTTTTTTTTCTTTTTTTGTTAAAAGAAAACATATAAATGTATGAACTATATAATGTATTGATATGCATTTAATTATGCAAATTTATGTATATTCTATCTAGCGCAAAATATTTAAAAAAAAAAAAAAAAAAAAGCATGTATACATATATATATATATATATATATATTTGTAATAGTTCAAATAGTAATACTATATAATATATGTAATAAACGCGAAGTTGCTACCTACTCCTTTGCTAAATTTAAATTTATCTCTCACTCGAATAATACCTTGTTAATCCCCTTTTTTCATGCCATGCAATTTGTCTAGGCATATATATAAAACTTTTTTTCTTCTTTTTAAAAATAAAAAAATTCTATGTTTAAGTTTTATAATAATATTTAAAACAATCTTATTTACTTGTTGCATATAGCATTCATTAAACGCAAATATTTTAAAATATAAAATAATTTTTTTTCTTTTTTCCTTTATTTCAAAATTGTTTTACATGTAAAAGTCTCAAATTTCATTATATAGGCCTACCCACACATATATATATATATACATGTATATATATACAAATATATGTATACCTACTTGCGTACGTACGTGCATGCATA
Organism: Plasmodium brasilianum; assembly: GCF_023973825.1. NCBI lineage: Eukaryota > Apicomplexa > Aconoidasida > Haemosporida > Plasmodiidae > Plasmodium > Plasmodium brasilianum. Next base: position 1,322,809 of record NC_090118.1, on the reverse strand, counting down.
TATATATATATATATAATATATATATATATATATATATATATATATATATATTCATGTAACCAATTTAATTAATTATTAATTTTTTTATGTTCCCTACAATTTATACAAATGCGTCAAGGAAATAAAAAGGAGCGTACATTTATGCTTGTTCATTCACTCAAATAATGTTTATCATCATATGTTTGATTTTCAATTTCTATGTTTTAATTATTATGTTTTAAACTGTTATTACGCTGTTATATCCATACAGTTATACATACATGTACATATATATATATATATATATGTATGTATATGTGCGTATATTAGTGTGTAACATATAATAATATGTACATATATAAGATTTTTTGTAAGAAAAATGTTTGCTTGCTTTTATTTGTACTACTTTTGCAAATAACTATTGTAGACTGCAAAGAAGAGAAAAACGTAAAATTTTCAGTTGCTAACATATGGCCGATTAAGGGAAAAGAAGGGGGAGGAACATATATCAATGATGTAACGATTAGTAGTAGTGATAGTGGAAGTAGTTATAGGAGTGGTAGTAGTAACAAGGACAGCACAGACAGCGATAAGGCGCCCGTGCTCGCTTTAGACAACAATAATCAGAAGAAGCCCATAAAAGAAGGGGGAATTTCCCGCAAAAAGGAAAAACAAACAATTCAGAACAAGTCCAGTGAAACAGCCAATAATACTCAAATAACTCACCACAAAAAAAGCATAAATGAAGGGGTTTCAAGTGAGCCAGTAAAAGGAGAACCCTTAAAAAAAGACCTAGTAATGGAGGTAAAAAAAGGCCCAGTAATGGAGGTAAAAAAAGGCCTAGGAATAGAATCAAAAAAAGACGCAATAATAGAATCAAAAAAAGATGCAATAATAGAATCAAAAAAAGACGCAATAATAGAATCAAAAAAAGATGCAATAATAGAATCAAAAAAAGACGCAATAATAGAATCAAAAAAAGATGCAATAATAAAAGCAAAAAAAGATGCAATAATAAAAGCAAAAAAAGATGCAATAATAGAATCAAAAAAAGATGCAATAATAAAAGCAAAAAAAGATGCAGTAATAAAAGCAATCATAGACGCAAAAATAAGCGCAAAAAAGGATCAACAAAAAGACTTAAAAAAGGACGATAAAAAAAAAAGTTCATTTTTCCAAATAATTAAAGGTATTTTTTCAAAAAAAAAAGAAAAAGAAACACCAAAAACGTTAATGGAATATATCAGATATAAAAATGAAAGATTATTAAAATTAGAATTAGAAAGAGGGCGTAAAGATACAATAAAAGGTATTTATAAAAAATTATTTCTGACAACCACTCTTTTATTATTTTATATAACTCTACTACCTGTGCTCGTTTATTTATATTCATCATATAAATGTAGAGAAGCCATAATGCAACAATATAATAACAACCCCGATAGAAGAATTGTACCAACTAACTACGATTTTGGAGGAGATGAACCTACTGTGAAAATTGGAGGTGTACGTTTAACTAAGTGCAGGCACTATGTTACTAGTGGAAAAAAGGGGTTTTCTTTTATCCTTGGAAGGCACAAAGGACAATCTTACGGTAATTACTTAGCGTGTGAAATTTATGTGCTAGCTGTTTAAATGCTTTGGTGTATACATATGCCAAGTACATGCACACGTACATATATATGCATACATATGTACATATATGTATATATATGTATGCATATGTATGTATATATATATATACGTTTCCAGTGTACTAATGTATTATAATTATTCCCTTTTTTTTCCCTCCTCCCTTACAGCTTTAGTAAAAATATAACACATTTATAATATATATCATCATTCATTTTCCTTCCACAAGATCAGTATAACTATATTTAAAAGTTTTTTAAATGATGAAAAGTTAAAACTTGTTCAAATTATATATCATCAAAATTTAAGAAAAATTAGAATTTCCAATGTGTGCAATTATGAAATGGTAAGGAAGTACCATTCCTGTGATAGCCATAAAGAAAAGAAGAAAAGAAAGAAAAAACGAAGCAATGGAACAGACGTCACATAGGCATATATACACATATATACACATATATATATATATATATATATATGTATGTATGTATGTATGTATATGTATGTATATATATTTGCATGTGTATGCGTGCCTATTCTCAATCAGATCAAAAATATGCCCCTTAATATTACCATATTTTATTACCTCCCCCGCCGCCCCTGATACAATTAAAAACTAATGTACTATTGCGCCAAATTTTTTGCTCAAACGCTTATCTGTTTTATATCTTACCTTTTAAAATATATGGCAAATAGTATGAGCCGGTATGTTCATCCTTTTTGAAAATTGGACATATAATTAGCGGATTAAAGACCAACAAAAGCATGATGTCAAAATTATGTTCAGCAAATAAAAGGAAAAAGTATCACGTACTTTAAAAAAAAAAAAATACAAAAACGGAACGAAGAAACACTGAAAACAGCAAAAACAGCAAAAACAGCAAAAACAGCAAAAAGAACATATACAAAAAAAGGGGCTTATATGGAAGACTGTTTTCTAATCTATACCACTGTACCCCCATTTGTTATACAGAATAACACCCCTTTTTTATTCTTCTAAAGGAGGAAAACTTTTTACAGAATAGAAGAAATTACTCATTTATATGGTGGTCTTTCTTTATTTACAAGCAAAACTACCATTATGTATGCATACATACATATGCTTATATTTATATGTATATGTATATATATATGTATATATGTATATATGTATGCACCTATTCGTGTGCGTTTTTATTAATCAATCCATTTCTCAGGGTGCCTATTTAAACATATGAGAAACCTTTGTTTCAATATTTATATAATTAATTTAATTTATAAAATTTATCTCTCATTTGTGTTTTGGAATTTTCAATTTTTAATTCATCATATTTTTAATTTCAAACGTGTGCTTTGTTTTGTTTTCCTTTTACTGTGCTATGTTTTACGTTGCCATGTTTTACGTTGCTATGATTTACGTTGCCATGTTTTACGTTGCTATGATTTACGTTGCTATGATTTACGTTGCTATGTTTTACGTTGCTATGTTTTACGTTGCTATGTTTTACGTTGCTATGTTTTACGTTGCTATGTTTTACGTTGCTATGTTTTCTTTTTGTTTGCTTTGTTTTATTGTTATTTCTTATTTCTTATTTCTTTTTTCCTTTTTCCTTTTTCCTTTTTTTTTTTTTTCGTAATGCTTTTTACTCCTTTTCAATTAAAAGTCATAATATGATAAATTTTATCGTCCTCACAAAATTTTATATAATTATATTTTTATAACGTCCTCTTTAAAATATCTTCCGTATGTGTACAACTACGCTGTTAATTATTTTACATTTGTTTATTTAAAACTTTCTTAAAAATATAAAACCATATAAATATATATATATATATATATATTATAAAAAATTGTATTACAGCATATAGTTCTTTTTTTGCTTTTTTCTTTTTCTCTCTGAAATTCAAATTTTTCCTTTTCCTTATTGAACTGCACCTCTCCCGTTTTTACATTTACTGTTGAGTGGAGAAAAGGAAATAAAAAAAATAATAAAATAAATTTATATTTATAAATATATATAACATATATATACATGTGTAGTTATAATACGTATGTATAATATATGTACATTATATGTATGTATATTTGTACATATTAAGTATATATTTATATATATATGTACATGTATATTTATCCATTTGGTACATTTTTTGAATGTACATTTGATCAAATGGATTTTGTCGTATAATAGGTGGTTTCAAAAAAAAAAAAAAAAAAATCCTAACGAACGGTAAAAATATATACATAATGTTAAATGCAAATACTTAAATATAATTATATATACGTATATATATATGTATACATATGTTTTATATATGTTTGTTTATTTGAACATTTATAAATTTGTATAAGGACGTAGATATTATGTTCAATATATATATATATATTAAAAGAAGTAAATTTACATTAAATTTGAAGAGATTAAATACAGTTATTCGTTTTTTAAAAAAAAGAACAAATCGTTTGGTAAGTACAACAAATGAAACGCAACTACACAAACTGCTGAACGGTTAAGCGGTCGAACGAACGAACAACCTACTTGAAATACAGATTGCAAATACCCCCTTTCAATCGGAAGTAGGCAGAAGAAACGAAAAACGAAAAAGTAAAAGCTTAAGCATAAGCAAAAACAAAAGATAAAACTTAAACAACATAGCAGGCTAACAGGAAGTAGAAAAACCCAGGGAAGAATAGTTTTAATGATGAGCTTTAAAACAAATGAGGCAAAATCAAATGAAGTAAGGCTTTCTCCTTCAAGCGAAAGGGAAAATAAGTACGCAGGTAATGGTAAAGGTAATAACAGCAGTAATAATAATGGCAATAGTAAGCGCAATAGTAAGTGCAATAGTAACTTCAATAGTAACTTCAATAACTGCAGTGGTAACTTAGGTAGGGAAAAAGCAGACCGGAAGAGTAACAGTAACAATAGAATAGCAAAACAGAAGAAAAGGAACAATTACAAATATGCCAAGAAGCTCATTAATTTCTTCTTAAGGAGTTACAAGTTGGAAAAGATAAAAAAAAGGAACTTGTTCAAAGAAAATACATTATTAAAGAAAGAGGTGGAACAAAAAAAAAAAAAAAAAAAAAAAAAATTTGAAAATTATGAAAAATGATTATTTAACCATTCTAAATTTAGAAAAGGAATATTTTGATAAATACCAAGAGGACAAACTGTTCATAGATAATACAGAAAATTATAATACAAATAAACTTGTTAAAGATTCGTCGCACTTTATTTTTTTCTTTAATTTATTTGTTAGAGGACGTTATTTAAATATGGACAGTTTGGAAGAGGCTTTAATGAAGGATAATAAAAAAAAAAATATACAAAAAAAAATAAAAACAAAAATACAAGAAAATATTATAGAAGCGAAAACAAGTACTAAGAGAGATATTCTTTTTTTAAATGGGAAACATACAAGACTCTTAATATGCAATTATTTGAAAGTCTTTTTGAACAATGTACAGAACGAAGATATGATAAGCACCAATTTTCATATTATTGATTATGCTGAGTTGTATGAAAATAGGGAAAATAGTAATAATAATTATTTTAGCAATCATAATGTAAAGATAAAACAAAAGGAGCAGTCTACTTTTTTGTCTAGTCCGGGTTCTTTGAACCACAATGGCCGTAAAAACGATGCGAGTGGCAATACTGGTGGTGTTAGCGGTAGTACTGGTTCTACTGATGATGATGCTGCTCGTAATAGAAATGAAAATAGGAGTAAAGGTGGCATGCATGCTGGTAACAATGATGAAAGTGGAAGCAATCTAAACGGAGATAACAAAATCGATAAGTTAACAAATGACGATCTAATGGTTAGAAGCAGCTCCATGCAAAATGGTAAATGCATTGAGATAAACGAATTTATATATAACCGAATACTAACCAATTTTGTAACTGAGTTAAAGGGCTTCTTTTTCTCAATTATAGCTAAGGTAAGAAGCAATAAACTTATTGCAACTCTAATTGTTATATTCAGTGAGTTATGTTTGCACTTAACTCCTTATTATTTGAACATAATAAATTTTATCGATATACTTAACGATTTTGCAAATGCGATTTCAGTGAGTTACATAAAGCGTCTTATAATATTTTTTCAAAATAATAAAAATCAGTTTATAGAAAAATATAAAGAATTTCAAAACTCAATTATTTTCAACGATCCAGTAAAAATACAATCAGTTGGAGCTAGACTAATAGGTTTTATAAAAATTTTACAAAAAAAAAATAGTCTAAATAATAAAAAAAAAGAATCCTTTAATATATTTTTTCTCAATTTGTTATTATCTGAATGCCTACCTATTAATCACTTAGGTTTCTGCAACAGACAGTCAGTAAAAAATAATTGCAATTTTTTATTTTATGACTCATTAGAACATCATACCAATAGCCTAAACGATGAACTAATTCTTTTTGATGAATATGAACTAACCATTAGGGAAAATATTAAAAATTATAAAAAAGTAAAAACGATCATCCATAATGAAATCAACAGCAGGTTTTTCTCAGACGTTTCTTCATCCAAAGGCACAAAAAGGAAAAACCCAACCGTGGGTTTAACTAGCAGTGTGGAAGAAACCGAGGGAAAAAATGAACAGCCGCTTTCAAAAAAAAAGAAAAATGTAAACAGTAACAGCGACAAGCAGGAGGAGAAGGAGGTAACGGACGACGAACAGGCAAGCACTAGCACCACCACGATGCACAGCGTCAAGAGAGTTGATGAGGAAAGGAACAGATCGAATAATGGAAAAGATGCGATAAGTAAGGATGGAAGTAATGATCGAAGCAAGGACAAGAGCATGGACAGGAGCAAATACCAGAGCAAGGATAGGAGTAAGGAGCGGAGCAAAGAAAGGGGCAAACAAAGGAAGAGAACAGAGAGCAGCAGTAGAAGAAGCAGTAGCAGTGTCGGAACTCCGGATAGACACAAAATGGGGAACACCGAAAAAAATCTAACATGCCGTAAATTATTTAATAATGTAAATGAAGCGAATAAGAATTACAAAGTGTATCTATCCTATATTTATCTTGTAATTTTTGTAAGATTCCCTGAAATGTTTGCCAGTACTAATAAGATAGAGTTAGATGATGTTTACAAATCATTTGAACTATTTTATGCATTTATAAAAAATTTGAAAAAAGAAAATATTATGAATATAAGTGTGATAAGAGAATATTTACACAATTCTGATTTTGATTTTCTTGGGAATAGACATATATATAATATTGTAATACGGGATGAAAATTTTTTAAATGTTTTTTTTTTCAACATTCTCCTAGTCCTTAACTATTTAAATTGCGAATTACATATTTTAGAAAATTACACAAATTTACCTGCACATGGTCAGGATAATGGGATGAACGACATTTCTGAAAAATCGACTGTAATAAAAACTAAGGAGATTAATAATCGTGTGAGTGGTACACATAATAATTTAGAAACTAGTCATTTGTCTACTACCCATTCCCAAGATCAGAACAGAAATTGTGAGGATAAAAATGCATCCACAAACTCTCGAATGCACAAAGGGCCTCAAAAGAGCGGCAAAGAAAACAGTAACACGAATAGTAGTAACCTGGCAAGTAACAACAACAACAACAACATCAGCAATATTAATAGTAATAGTAACAATAATAGTAGTTTAAAGAACAAAGAGAACAGTAACAAAATTATTCCTGGAAGTGGGAAAGGAGAAAGCAGTCATTTGACTATCGCCAGTTCAAGGGATGTAAAAAACAGAGATAACAAATTAGTTAGTGAAAAGACGAAAAAAATTATGTACATGTTCATAAAGGATTTAATAAACTATTTAGAGAGCACGAAAAACTCATATTATTATAGACTTTTATTGTTAAAAGAATATTGTTGGTATACTTGGAAAAAGCAGTTGACTGGAAAGCCAAGCAAAGATAACTCAGACATAAAATTTGAATTTAAAAGTTGGCATAACGAAATGAAAATGGAAAAAAAGAATGCTAAGGAGGTAGTAAAACCAAGTAGTAACAACAGCATCAACGTTAAGAAGGAGCACGATTATAATAAAAGTGCGGACAGTTCATATCCTGTGCAAAACTTAATTTACATAATTGAAAATTTCGAATTATTGAATAAAAGAATGAAAAGCTATTATGAGTTAAACAAAAATAATAAAAATTTAATGAAAAATATGTATAAATACACAAAATTTATGCAGCATTATTATGCATATGATAATAATATAACGAATAACAGCACCGAGGGGGAGGTACCAACTGGTAATGACGAAAACATGGCGAAAATGAATCCAGTTCCAAGTACAACACCCTCTATAAATAACATGAATAACTTTTTAATAGAAATTAATAAGATATATTTAAGAAGAGAAGCCGAATTTTGGGAATTAGACGAAAGTGACGCAGTTACAAATATGAAAAAAAGTAAAAACGAAACAAATATACTTATTGAAAAACTAATTGAAAAATTAGAAGACTATAAGAAAAAAATGCATATAGATAATGATCCTATTAATGAAATTGAAGAGAGCGAAAAGAGCAAAAATAACCCTGTTTTTAAATTCAGACTAGCAAAATTGTTTATACTCAAATATATTGACCTGTATGCTATTGTAAAAAATAAGGAGTTCTCAACAGATTGTAACTTCTTGTACAATTTGATGCTTAAGATGGACAAAAATTTAGAAAAGAAGAAAAATTTTAAAGAGAACAAAATTGTCTTAAATGAAGAGGAGGACCAAGAAAAAGAAGTGGAAAACGTGGAAGAACAGCATCATGAGGGGAACGCCAATGTTGGTGCAGATGCGGATGCAAATGCAGCAGAAGAAGACGCAGGAGGGAGGGAAGAAGGGGGAAATAAAATATCTGAACAAGATAAGAAATTTTCCTAACCCCCTCCCCAACTTGCTAACTGTTGTACGGGTGGAAGCCCCTGCAGAAATTTAGACATGCGGAAAGAGGCCTTTTATATATATATATATATATATATATATATATAAAGAATTATATTGTTAAAATGTTAGTAGCCCACTTTTTAAGTCAATTTTTACGTAATATTTGTCCATTTTGCCTGATTTGTTAATAAACTAAATGAGTTTTTTTATGACATATATATTTTGGGTATGTAAATATTTATACATGTATTTATGTATATTATATGTATATATAAATTTATAGACAATTGTTTGTTTACATTTTTGCAAAAAAAGGAAAAAAAAAAAAAAATATATATATAATTTTTGAATTATAAACACTAAAGGAAACACTTAATAAAAATGTCAAAATAATAATATGAAGCCAAAAAAATTTTTGATCTAATTCCAAATGGTTATGCATTAAGGTAGAAAAAAAAAAAAAAAAAAAAAAGCAAAAAAACAAAAAAACAAAAAAACAAAAAAACAAAAAAAAAAATACAAATAGGGGGGTTTATTATTTCTCTTATATATCTCTATACTAATAAATTATATACATACATGTATGTACATGGCAACATACACTTCCAAACAGTACGCATACGTAGGAAAAGTAATAAAAATGAATATCCACTCTCTTTCATAATTTCACATAAGTATATATTTCATCCCTATTCTGTTATTTTTTTTTTTTTTTTTCCCCCCCCCTCACCTCCTATATGTCAAAAGCTCCATCCTGTTTTAACTATTTCCGAAATGCCAACGTGGCCTTTTAATTTAATTTGATATAATTTTTTTAGCCCCTTAAATTTGCTTATTTTTCATCATTCATATCACCATATTCACGAATTAATATTTTTTAACTTTTTTTTTTTTTTTCCTATTTTAACATACCTTTTTTTTTTTTTTTTTTTTTTTTTTTATTTATATACATATTTGGGTGTATTCATTATAAAGTATACTGTATGTACAATTTCATTTTCTTTTACCTTTTTTTCTTTTTTTTTTTTCGTTAAAATTTACTGTAGGATTTATAGCATAAGAAAAAATTTAAACAAATAAAAATGCCATGAAGCTTTTGAATGCAGGGGGATAATTAATCTGTTAAAAACAAAATAAAATTATGCTTTGCTTTTTTAGAAACAAATGAATAAATAAAAATGCATACACAAACATACATATATAATATATACACTTACATATATAATATATACATATACACATATATATACACGTGCATATACACATACATATACACATATATATACACATATATATACACATATATATACACATATATATACACATATATATACACATATTTATTCTCGTATGGAGCAAACATGCAGGCTACATCAGCCCATCTACTGAGTGAGCAATGTACCCTGAACACGTATATCAGCATGTGTGTTTCAACAGTTATGTATGTATATTTATATGTGCTTATATATATGGCAGATTTTTACAATAACAAAATATCATATGGTATAGTATAATGTAGAATGATATAGTATGAAATAGTATAATATAGTATAGTAAAAAAAAAAGACAAGTACTTACTATATATATATATATATATATATATTAAATGCATATACTGTGTACGGAAAATTATGAAGAACATTGGAAATATATACACAACATATATTTATTTTTATAATATTTCAGTGATAAATCTTAATTTTATTTTTAATACCATCAAAAAAAAAAAAAAAAAGTTAAAAAAGTAAAAAAAAAAAAAAAAAAAAAAAAAAAAAAAAAAAAAAAAAAAAAAGGATAAATAAAGTTAAAATGATATAATGATAAAATTATGAACGTACATATAATTAAAAAAAAACAATTGTCAAAAAAATGTCATTAAAATTTATTTTATTAAATAGGCTTCATTACTTTTTTCATATCTACTATAATATTACTATAATGGCCTTCTCTTGATTAGTTGGATTTCATAAAGTTTTCCTTATTTTCCTTATTTTCCTCATTTTTCTCATTTTTCTCATTTTCCACATTTTCCACATTTTCCAGAGCTTTACAAATATGTGTATATACATACGTATATATATACCACTTTGCTTCACCTGTACCGGTCATATATTTTTTCGGAATTTTTTTTTTTTTTTTTTTTTTGGAATTTTTTTCAATATTGGCTAGTATTGACATAATTATTTTCAGAAACACCCATTTCAGCATTTTTCTTTATTTGACCTTCAATCTGTGAATAATCATAGGTGGTTGGTATACCATTATTTTGTCCATATATATTTGGATCATAAGAATTTCCATTTACATATTTTTCTTTCATATTTTGTTGAACCATTTCTTCTCCATATTCGATATTTTCTGGGTTTACATTATAAGGTTCATAAACATTTTCTTCGTTATATGCACACTGTTCACCATCATATTTTACTTCCGGTAAAACATCTGCATTAATATCTCTACTGTGTAATTCTGGAGACCATTTTTCTAACAAAGGCTCAAAAGAAAAAGCCCAAACTGTCGCACACATTATTGCTCCCAACAACAATATCGAGAAAAAGGCTCCAAAACCGGAAAACACCATTAGCAATTCTAAAAAAGAGGGAAATTGGCATAATGGAAAAGCGGTATAAATTGTGCTATATGTTTGCGTCCGCCCGAAGAGGCATTATAAACACAAACAAGAAAATAAACACAGAAGAAAATGTACATACACAAACATACACATATGCACATACAAATGCCTATTTAATTGTGCACATCCGTACCTGCAAGTCCGGCCAGTTTGAACAAGGTTAGATTGGACCAAGCAAGCTCCTCGTAGGTACCCTCATCGTGGTAAGCTTCCATGTAAAAAAAAGCAGCTCCATAAATAAATAAAGCAAAGCTGTGCACAATGCTGCCAAAATGTAATAAGGTCCAGTCTGATTTTGTTTGTTGATATCGTGCCCACCATCTCATACTCATATAAAAATATGCATATAAATATTGAACTAATCTTAATATAGAAGATAAAAGATCTAAAGTCACAGCTGCTGATAATAATTTAGACCCAGCTCTAAATCCTCGACACCATTTACTATTATCTGCTACAAAAACTTGAAACATGGCTATGTATAATGTACCTAATAAATATATTGCCATTAATATAGATATAGTCAAATGAAAAGAACTTGAAACCTTAACACATTCTGGACCTGCATATAAATCAAATACAAATATACCCGTTCCTCCAAATGCCCAATAAAATACAAACATTAATACTAAGGATACACATTGTAAAAAAAAACCCGTTCTTAATAAATGAGAACTAAAATAACCTATAAATGGAGTATGATTTTCTCCTCTTGGACTTGGTGAGTCTTCATCTTGTTGATATTGATTTTCATAGGGAGAAGGATATTGGGCTTGAGGTAAATATGTATCATCTCCTTCTACGCCGTAAGTATACATTTTTGCTTTTATAATTTTCCAAATGGTACGTTATTTATGTTATTTATGTTATTTATACTATTTGTTTTATTTATACTATTTATACTATTTATTTTATTTATACTATTTATTTTATTTATACTATTTATTTTATTTATACTATTTATTTTATTTATACTATTTATACTATTTATACTATTTATTTTATTTATACTATTTATATTATTTATGTTTTTTTTTTTTTTTTTTTTTATACACTCTTATTTCTCTAAACGTACGTGCAACTTTTCACATGTATATGCATACGTATATATATATATATATATATATATAAAATGGTAAAAACCTTTATTTTTTCCACAAAAATTTAGCACCTACAACATGCGTTTATTCGTATGGCCGCTTATACGTTGATCGTTTTTACACTTATCTACACAAACGTTTTTTATATGTGTATGTGCAAAACTACGCAGGAGGTATATTTTCCACTTTTTTTTTTTTTTTTTTTTTTTTTTCAAATAATCATTATTTGCATTACTCTATAACGTTAAAATTAATTATGTGCTCAAAAATAAAAAAAAAAATTCTTGAAAATTTCTAATTAAAACATTGAATTAAAACTTAAAATAGCACAACAAATACGTATATGTGCGTGTCCATATGTGTACACATATGTAAATAAATATATATACATAAATATATGTTCGTCTGCATATACTACCTGCATATATTGTGCTCATATATTGTATGTATATAATGTATTATATATAGTGTATATATATATATATATATATAAAAGAAAAGTAGAAATATATTATTTATGCGTTAGCACTTATTAATATATTAATAACTCTCTACAAATTATAAGATACACTTTACTATTTTTCTATCTTTCTTTTTTCATTTATCATATTTTCAATTTTCATCTTCTTATTTAGTACGTATTAATATCTTCCTTTTATATATATATATATATATATATTTTTATTTCTTTTTATTTTTTTTTTATTTCCCCCTTTCTCTTTGCTGAAAAAGGTGTAGCACATTTATTATAATTTACTAAAACGGGAATTTTATTTTTTAATTTTTCTTTTTTTTATAAAATAGAAATTAACACAAAAAAGGAAAAGAAATTTTTTGTTTTTTTTTATAATGATTTTTAAAATACCATCATGAGGAAAAAGTAAAACAAGAAAAAACAAAACAAGAAAAAAGAACACATATGTATGTGTAATTATTCCTTTACACAACTAAGATAAATTATAACTTTTTTTTTTTTTTTTTTTTTTTTTTCTTGTAAATTTTAATCATAAAATTACATGTGTATACCTTTTGGACAAATAGAAATTTTTCTTTTCCACAATGAGTGAACGTATATGTATATATACACATGTATACACATTTGTACGTTTATGTATATATACACATGTATACACATTTGTACGTTTATGTATATATACACATGTATACACATTTGTACGTATATGTATATATATACATGTATACACATTTGTACGTATATGTATATATATACATGTATACACATTTGTACGTATATGTATATATATACATGTATACACATTTGTACGTATATGTATATATATACATGTATACACATTTATACACATATATACAAATATATATACTCATATGTGTACATGTAAATTCTTTTTTTAGCATTTTTTTTTTTTTTTAATATATTTTATTACCATGTATGTACCATGGTGCAACAAGAAATTTTGAAGCTTATTGACGAGTACGTTTTACAAACACATGTTTGTACATGTTCATGAACCATCTTTTGTTCTTCTGTTCTTTCATTTTTCTATTTTTACTTTTTTGCTTTTTTATTTTATTACTTTTTTGCTTTTTTATTTTATTACTTTTTTGCTTTTTTATTTTATTACTTTTTTGCTTTTTTATTTTATTACTTTTTTGCTTTTTTCCGTTTTTTGATTTTGCATATTTTTTTTCAAACATCTTGTGGTGTATACCCGTTTAATTTTTTCCTTCTTTTTTATTTTCCCTTTTCTCTTTTGAATAGTTTTGATAAGAAAAGTAATATAAAAATTTACGCATTTAACGTTAAATCATTTTTTATTATTTTTTTTTTTTTTGTAAACCCTCTAAAGATATTTTTATTAACATCCAGAATAGCAAGTGTAATAAGTAATTATAAAAATTTTATTTGTATTCTACAATGTTTTTTAAAAAAAAAAATAGTCAGGATTATATAATACCAAATTTAAGCATCCATGTTTTTGTGTGTGTGTGTGTGTTTATATTTTTATATGTACGCACTAAGTGTATTATTAACATGTTCATAATTCAGAAAAGAGAAAATTTAAATTTCCCCTAAATGTTACATATAATGCAATAAATGAAGTCAAAATATATGTGCGCACACACCAATGAATTACCGAGGAAAAGTATACATGTAAATAATACATGCGTATAAGAGCAAATGGACACATATATATATATATATATATATATACATATGTATATTTGTATATTTGTGCGTGTGAGTAAGCTTGAAGGTTGTACCTCTTTTTTCTTGCGTATTAATGAAGATTACATTTGTGCGAAAGCCAGAAAATAAACATTACATATATAAAATTTTAAAGCACTTTCTCATTTTGGCGGAACAAAAATTTGAATATTTATAAAACACAGTCATACATGCTACGCAAAATTTTTATAAATTATTTGTCTTTTGAAATGAATATATTCTTAACGGAGTTAGTCAAACGTTAAAACAATTTTACTATATAAAGAGAGTGAAATATATTTGCTTCTAATGTTGACATAGTTACGTTCTGCTTTCAAGATGAACGCGAACAAGAGTTTACTTAATCCCTAACTTTTGTAAATATACACATGTGTATTTATTCATGTGTGTACTTAAAAAAAAATTATGCTCTGTTTGTAAGCGCAGTCTCCATCGTCAAGCTTCCCCATTAATCAAATTTAAATACCAGTTTCTGCACAAATTTTATCTTTTTCGTTATGCTACATTATTATACAACTGTTTTATAATTCTTAAATTATGAACGACAGTGTTCAATAATTAATTTTTTGTTCAACCTTTTTCAAATATAGCACAGCATTTACACAGTTATACATGTACTTACTCAAAAATTGATTGACTACATTTTTGTTTATCCAAATGAAATGTTTTTTTCTTTTTATTACATTTACATTTATTTCATACATGCAATTTAATATTTAGTAAAGGATACTATATATATAAAATATGTACGGAAATGCAGTCTTGTGTTGTTTCCGCCCCAAAATTTAGCCCATATTTTGCGTTTATTTCTTTTGTAAGCTGTAAGAATGCCTCATCAGCTCCTAATACATCAAGTTATAAGAGAGTATACACACGTATATTATATGTATACATATATATATGTGTGTATATGTATACATATACGTATTATCTTATTTTTTCTTTAAATTATTCCCCTTTCTCATCGTATATACGTTTTCATTCCGAACTTCTAATATTATGAACGTGTACATAAAATGTTGCAGGATAAAAATGTGCAATATAAAACATTTTTTGTGAAAAAAATTCTTTTCAAAATGGCCATGTTTTTTAAAAAAAAAAATTATTATGATTATATAATGATAATTAAAGAAAAGGAAAAAATATTTTCTTATAAAAAAACAAAATAATAAAAAAAACAAAATAATAAAAAAAAGAGCGTTTATAATTATGCAATATGCACTTAACTGTTATGTTCATTAATGCAATATTTAATGAAACGTTTAAAAATTTTCTTGTTTTATTTATCAAGCTGTTGGGAAACTGGAAAATTTTAAAATCAAGATTAAAAGTGAAAAAGACAAAAATGAATTTATTTTTTCGCGTTTTTAGCGTTTTCCGCTTTTTTTTTTTTTGAAAGAGTGCGCAAAAACGAGCTCTATGGCACGCCCATCAACTGCAAGCCCGTTGTAAAAACCTTCGAAACGACATGCCCTACTATTCCTGAAGCAGTTTTTGGTAAGCTGGAAGGATGATAAGCTACGGGGGGTGGTGGAGGAAGAGCCGTATATGCACTGTTATTAGGATTATTGTTCTTGTTATTCATAGGATGGTTATAATTATTTGGTTGCATATTATTCCCCTTATTATCATTATGGTTATGATCATCAATACTATTATTATCACTTTCCTCATCATTACTACTATTATTTTCACTGTTGTTGTCGCTTTGGTTTCCTCCATTTTCATCCTCTTCATCATCGCTGTCTTCATCGTCATCATTTTCATTCTCTTTCGATTTGGCTTTTAAAAATATGAACGATTCATTTTTTTTTGCTTCTAAAGAATTCTTATTCAAATGTTCAGAATTATTATGCAGTACTGCCCTTTCCTTATTTTCATTATGCGTTTTGACGTTTTTTAAATTTAAAAAAGCTGTTTTATTATCTAATTTATCTGTTAACTGAGTATTACCAAACACACGATTTTTCTTTCTTAAAACACTTTTCCCATCAACATAATAACACATAAAAAGTAAAAATAAACTTATAGTCTTCTTTGTACACATTTTAGATAAAAATTTATAAAAAATACATAAAATGTTTCAACTCTATTTCATAATTTACAATTTTTTAAATAATCTTATGTGCGTAAATTCCATTATAATGTTTTGTTTGTTCCCCCCGTCCTTATTTTTTTCCACCTTGAATTTAACTTATTATGTTGTAAATAATGCTCTCCTAATTAATTTTTATGTCTTCGATTTATTATATTACCCTTGATTTTATGCATAAATATGTCTACATATGCACATACATATATATCATACATATATATCATACATATATATCATACATATATATCATACATATATATCATACATATATATCATACATATATATCATACATATATATCATACATATATGTATATCATATACGTATGTTCATCACGCACGAATGTACACTGATATGTCTTTTTTCGTTTTTAAAAAAAATTTCATTCTTTGTACACACAACTGAAATATTCGATATGTTGTAAAAAAGAAACATAACAAAAAAAAAAAATTAATGTCAATCTTTACTATAAAACAAAATTCCTATTTTTTTTTATTTTTTTTTGTTTATTGATCTCAAAAAATTGATTTTTCAGCAAAAATGTATATACATGTGCATATATGTGTGTATGGTTAATATATACAATTCGCCTACATGTGCATTCGCATATTTCCATTTTTCTCTTCGCTAAGTGTGTATAGACAGGGCACCAACATGCAGAATAAGTTACTGGGTTGAACTATCAATTCACGCATTAACAACTATGCGTTAAAAAATTAAATAAACGAATGAATTATAATCTTTAAACTTTTACATATTTCCATGTTTTCCCCTTTTATATGCTGTAAAGAAGGAAAAAAAAAAAAAAATAGAGCGAATAGACCAAAAAGACCAAATAGACCAAATAGACCAAATAGACCAAAAATACCAAATAGACCAAATAGACCAAAAAGACCAAATAGACCAAATAGACCAAATAGACCAAATAAACCAAAAATACCAAATAGACCAAATAGACCAAATAGACCAAATAGACCAAATAGCGCGAAAACAAATGGGGGAAATACATCCCTATAATGCTAACCATCAACGGTTATTAAATAAAGAAAAATTTTAAACATCAAAAATATTTTTATCCTATTTTGTTCATTTTTTCTTTGAAAATACTTTTTCCCCTTTTTAACTGTTCTGAGGATTTATTCTCACATTATGCTTAAAAAATGATAGAGTTCTTTCCTTCCGTTTATAAAGAAATATTATTAATTAGTGAAGAAGTGATGTCTATACAAATAATAATTATTCTTTTATACAAATAGATAAACAAAACAGCGAAATAAAAAAATCTTTAAATAAGAAAACGAAGATAATATAGAAATTATAATTGCTAAGAAAGTGTTACAAAATTGACTAGTACTATATATATTATTCATGTGTGTACAATGTAGATTAATATGCACAAACTTCTGTACATGCAAACATACACGTGGACTTACAAACGCATATTTATATACTCATCTAATAATAAAAAACAACTGCATTCATATCTTTCAGCACTAATGAAATATGCAATTTTATATATATATATATATATATATATATATATATATATATATATATCATAACAGCTGTGCAGAAATGCAACTATTTCGTTTGATAAAGACAGAAAAGTGCAATTTCGCATGAACAGTTCATAATAAAATTTTCTCTTAATTTGCCCTTGATTTGTCCTTGATTTTTTTCATAATCTTACATCATTTTTACCTCATTTTTACCTCATTTTTACCGTATTTTTATAATATTTTCTTAATTTTCTCATTCGTTTAAACATTTATTCTTCCATGTTTGAGAAAATTTCATCAGAGAATAAGAAAATAAAAAAAAAATAAAAAAGAATAAAAATTCTTATCTTTTTCCTGAATTTTAAATTTCCATTTTCATATTCAATTCCGTTTTTCTCTTTCCTTTTAAAAATATAATATAAAAAAACCATCCTCATTTATATGGAGATACATATATATATATAGATCGTAATAACAATTAACGCTTTTTTAAAAATATCATTTTTTTTTTTTTTCTCATAGTTTCACCAATATATATTTATACATACGTATACTATTCCTTTGAACATTGTAAAAATAGCTTTTAAACTTCAAATTATGCATTATGCCAGAAATAATATAACGAAAGTATTTTTTATCATTTTCAATTTTATATACATATATATATATATATATATATATGCGTACGCATACATAGATATATGTACGTATGTAAAACAAATCAGTGTGTTTTCATTTTCTTTATTGTATTTTGCTCTCCTTACACTTTTTTGTAAGCATTTTTTATGTATACACATTTATGCAGCCATGTTTGTACATATTATTACATGCCCCCTTTTTGTAATACTAAAATTATTTAATTTTTTTCTCCGTTTTGCGCTTGCAGTAGTAAAAAAAAATATGTATATGTATATTTATAAGCATATGTATATGTATATGCATATGTATATATGTATATATATATATATATATACACTTTGCATATATTGTACAACGCCGCATAAAAAATGTTGAATTAATCTGAATAAAAAAAAAAATCTACCTGTATTAACTGTGCAACACATGAATAAAAAATATTAGATAAATCTAAAAAATAAAAGTAAAAAAGAGCAATGAAAATAGCAAAAAAAAGCAAAAATATATCAAAAATAGTATAAAAAATAACGGCAAAAATAAAGGCAAAAATAACGGTAAAAATAATGGCAAAAATAATGGCAAAATTAATAGCAAAAATAATAGCAAAAATAATGGCAAAAATAATGGAAAAATAATAGCAAAAATAATAAACACGTAACACTATAAATAATGCAGTTAAAGTACCATATCCCGCCGCAATACATATTTTCCTTTAGACGATTATTTTCTCTTCTGTTCATAATTTTTTTAAAGAAAATTTTGTTGCATTGAAAAATCGCATATTTTATTTTTAGTAGACACAAATACTACAAAATTTTCCTATTTCGAAAATTATTTTAATAATAAAATGTGCAAAATGAAAAAAATAGAAAAGAAGGAAAAAATGTAATTCTTTACACAAATTCGCATATATATATGTATATATATGTATATGTATATATATATATATGTATATATATGTATATATATATATATATATACATATATAATATTATTATACCAAAAGGAAAGAAAAAAAAAAATAAATAACAAAGCGGAAAATGTTTAAATTAAATTTGGATAGCTATTATTATATGTATATAAAAGGTCTATTTAAGAGAAAGCACCTTATTGTACTTTTAGTTAACCTTATTATAATTTTATCTTTTCATAAAAAGACAACAGGCAATTTTTACATCTTAAAAAATTATTTAAATATACTTGGTTATATAGATAAAAAACAAGGAAAAAATTATAATATTATAAAAGAAAGTCATTATGACCCAAATGAAACAAAAAAAAAAAATACTTGGGAGGAGGGTGGTATTCCATTTTTAATACATACAACAGAAGATACAAATAATTATATAGATATAAAACAATATAATAACTCATTTTTAAAATTTTTAAAAAACTACATACATATAAGAAACAGTTACCTATACAAATGGAGTTTCTTTTATAAAATCATAACTCCTATAAACATTTTAGTAAAAGAAAGACAAAATTCAAATTTAGAATTAATAATAAAACATGAAGATATTTTAAACAGCATAGTTAAGATAACTTCACTTGTAATACAGGAAGATACAAAAAACAATAAATTAATTAAAAAACGTACTTTATTATCATTAACTAAAAGACGTAAAAATAAAAAATCTCGTAAGGACAAATCTTCAAGAAAAAATAAGAAATTAAGAAAAAAAAAAAAAAAAAAAAGAAAAAAAAAAAAAAAAAAAAAAAAAAAAGGAGAAAAAAAAAAAGAAAAAAAAGAAAAAGAACAAGAGGAGAAAAAAAAAAAATAAAAAAAGGAACAAAAAATACCAAGATGATGATGATGAAGAAGAAGAGGAAGATATAACAAATGAAAAATACCAAAAATATAAAAGAAATAGACGTAGAAGAAAAGATGATGATATACCAATGATTGAAGCTTCTACATCGTATGAAGATGACGATTATCGGAACAGAAAGAGAATGATTGATGAGGATAGTGAAAATGATGAAGACGAAGAGTATCCCATTGAAAAGAAAGGGAAAAGGGAAAAAAAAAAGAAACATATCGATGAGGATTTAGAACTTGAACTAAAAAAGAAAAGGAAAAAAGCGAGAAAAAGAAAAAGAAGAGACCATGACGATGAAGAGGAAGAGGACTATATACAATTTAAACCCAAAAGAAAAAAATTAAGGGCCGATAAAGAAAATGATTATACATATAAAAAACATGATTTAGATGAAGAAGATATAAAAGAAAAAAAACATGAACTCGAAGAAGTAAATGATGTTGTCAGTGAATTATCAACGAAAAAACATCTTTTAGAAAAAGCTGAAGATCATATGCTAAAATTGCTCAAAACCATTCATTCGTTAGAAACAAAAAAGTAACCACAGAGCTATTCCATTTTATTTATATGTTAGCTTTTGCATTAAAGTGAACATATTTTACTTATGCGCACATACACATAAGGATGAAGAATGTAGAGTTATTTAAAAAACGAAATGCGGTTAATGAAAAATGTGCACTCTTAATTTTTTTTTTCTTGTTATTTTTGTTTTGCCTATTATTTTTTTTGTTTTTATCTTTGTCTTTGTTTTTTCTATTATTTTTTGTTATTGTTTTTTCTATTATTTTTTCTATTATTTTTTCTATTATTTTTTGTTCTTTTTTTTTTTTTTTTTTTTTTTTTTTTTTTTTTTTTTTTTTTTTTTTTAATTTTATAAAATAATTTTTAAACTTTTTTAATTTTTATTTTCATAATTCTTTTACATTTAATCTTTAATAAGACAATGCAAAAAAAAAGAAAAATATTAAATATTTTCAAACTTTCATGCCACAAAAAAAAAAAAATAAAATAAAATAAAAAGCGAAAAGAGAAAAGAGAAATGGTAAATAAGAAAGACAAGAGAAAAAAATAAAGAAAAACACAGAGAAAAAAATAAAGAAAAACACAGAGAAAAAAATAAAGAAAAACACAGAGAAAAAAATAAAGAAAAACACAGAGAAAAAAATAAAGAAAAACACAGAGAAAAAAATAAAGAAAAACACAGAGAAAAAAATAAAGAAAAACATAATGAAAAAAATAAAGAAAAAAAAAAAAAATCAAACAAATACAAAGAAAAAACAATTATATTGTATCATTCTTTTCGATTATAACTTCACAGTTATCTCTATTCCGGTTAATTCGAATTATGCTAACCCCCTTTTTTTTAATGCACAGAATTTATTGGTGTGCCCTGAGGGCAAGTATACGATAAACACGTTTGCACCTATATGTGTGCATGGGTATATATATATATATATATATATATATACGAATATATGTATATGTATGTATACGTATATAGGCCTATATACTGGCTAATTTACAAACATACAAACATATATGCACACATATATGTACTTCTCTTAAATGAGATCAGGGTAAAATCTGGGACAATCATGCCTAAGTGTATTATAATGCCCTTATGTGCCTTGCATTAGTTTAACTATTTTTGTGTCCTTTACAATTACGTTCTTTTTATATATCTACTAAAAGCAACTGCATTAAAATCTATATACATACATATATATATGTATGTATATGTATATATGCTCACCTTAGAATACTTCTTGTCGAATTACCAATATTTCAAGCTTGTCCTTAAAACATATGATATACCCCACGTGCATTACGCCTTAATTCATATTTTACACATATTCGCTCATAAATATGTTCATATATATTTTTTTCCTTTTTTATGGGTATATTTTAAAAAGGTGTGTGACAAAAAAAAAAAAAAAAAAAAAAAAAAGCTAGCTGTAAGAATTTTCAATTTTCCACCAAATGGCTAGCAAAAAAAAAAAAAAATAGATATATATATATGTATGTATGTTTTTTTTTTTTTTTTTTTTAAATTCAATTTTTGGTACATTTGAATGCTTCTTTAACAATGATCATTTTTATGGTAGAGAAGTATCTAAGCCAAAATTCATTTTCGCTGATTAGTTTTGGAACAACATTATATCTTACTTTTTTTAAATTATTAATTTCTTTTAATAATGATTTTGCCCACAGAACAAAGTTCTCATCAAAATGAAATGCATCTAAACTATTTCCTTCTGTCATATGAAAGAAGGTTTCTTCATCCATTGTTATATCCTTTATATATTCAATTATATTTTGAATTGTTATAATGCTTATATCTACATTTAAATCATGACTTCCCCATTTAATAATTTCATTCCAGGGAAATTTTAACTCGAATTCTGAAAAAAAAAAAGGTACACAAGTATATATAGTATATGTACGTATAAATAGATGTACACTTCAATATATGTGTGTACACAGGTATGTGTTTTTACTGCAAATGCATGCTTGCGTAAAAATATTTATAATGGTCAACATTGCTTTGAAATAACACGACCAGACAAATTTCTAAATAGACTCTGGCACGGAAAACATACATATGTGTTCTTATTTATGGACGTGTTTGTTTCACATGAGCAGTCATATATATATATATATATATATAAACGATATGTATGTACATAAAATAAACAATATAGGTAAACATATCTCTTTTTTGCTTAAAAATAATAAACCTTTTTCATACTGCATTTCACATAACTCATATTTCTTTCTCCTGCTATGCTTATTTCCCATTATAATAACAGAATTGTACCTAACATATAATATCATTTCTGCATTACTTCGCCTTTTTTAACTGCTCTTAATTTTAAAATATACAAATTAATATTCATATTTTAAAATATACATATTAATATCCATATTACATTTAAACGCAAAAATTTAATTATTTACCAAAAAAAAAAAAAAAAAAAATCAAAAAGTTAATACATTAAAACATCAATACATTCATACGATAAAACATCAATACATTCATACGATAAAACATCAATACATTCATACGATAAAACATCAATACATTCATACTATAAAAAATCAATACATTAGTACGATAAAACATCAAAACAATAAAACAATGTACGTAAGTTTAGGCCAAATACATAACTGCTTTACCGAAAGAACAAAAAAAAAAATTAAAATTATTTCCTTTTCAAAAATACCATATGCGTGTTTCATATGGTGTATCTCTTTTTAGTATTTTATTATTTTTTATTTAAATGTATACATGCTTATAATGTGTATGTATTCAAGTACTTTTTCCTTATTTATACATTCAATTTGCATATTTAATTTTATGCCTTTTTTTTTGTTTTATTTTGTTTATTTGAATATACGACACAAAAGCTAAAATGATTGAGTTTTTGTTAATGGTTAATAAACAAGGGCAAACCAGGTTAAGTCAGTACTATAACCACTTAAGTATCGAAGAGAAAACAATATTGGAGGGAGAACTAATAAGAAAATGCTTATCTCGAGTTGATTATCAGTGCTCTTTTTTGCAGTATAGAGAATATAAAATTATATACAGAAGGTTAATTAATGCATAAAAAAAGATGTATATTTTTCCTCAAATGCTCTATCAGTTGAAAGTTGTTTTCACAAGGAAAAAAGGAAAAAAGGAAAAAAGATAAAATAAAAAAAAAAAAAAAAAAAAACTACTAAAGCACAGCTGACCTTGTGTCCTTATTAATTTGTTAAAATGCTAATACAAATATGCCAGTTTATATTTGTATTTATTTGTACATATACGTGAACATCCACACATACATATGCACATACATACGTATACACACACAAATGTATATACATGAATGTGTACCACCATTTGTTCATTCACTTATTCCACTCCATACCAATTCCGTATTTGTTTATTTTTCCTCCATCTTTTTTAGATATGCTAGCTTATATTTAATAGTCGGTGTTACAAACCAGGATGTTAACGAATTTGCCATACTTGAAATGATTCATAACATTATTGAAATTCTAGATAAGTATTATGAAAATGTTTGTGAACTGGACATCATGTTTAATATTGATAAAACTCATTTTATAATTGATGAAATTATTTGCAATGGAGAAATTTGCGACATGAACAAAACGAATGTACTACGACCAATTTTGTTAATGGACAAATTCTCTTTAAAAATGTGAAAAAAAAAAAAAAAAAAAAAAAAAACATACAAAAGGAGCAAAAACTACCTGACTTAATCAGGAATGTGCTATAGATTACAAAAAAAAAAAAAAAAAAATTATGCACAAGCTAGGTAATCTGTAGATTATTATCTTACGTCAATTTTATTTTTATATTTAAAAAAAATAAAATAATCAAATGGTGAAAGTAATAATACAAGTGTAATAAAAAATGTTTATGTACAACTCAGAACATTTTTTTACACTTATTACAACTGCTTAATTTTACTGAATTAATAAAAAAAAAAAAAAGGGAAAATAAATCAGCACCATTATCCAATAAGTTTTGAGAAAAAACGAGGAACTATATATTATTTCTAATTGGGGAAAATGAAGGAAAATAAGAAAAATAAGAAAAATAAAAAAAACTATGTAAAAACGACAATGTTATGCGCATAACAACATGTTTATTATAATACCCAGGTATAGTGGTGAATATCTACTAAGTTTTATGTGAAAAAGGATGAGAAGAGAAGAGAAGAAAAGAAGAGAAGAAAAAAAGAGAAGAAAAGAAGAGAAGATAAGAAGAAGAGAAGAAAAGTAGAAGAGAAGAAAAGAAGAAGAGAAGAAAAGAAGAAGAGAAGAAAAGAAGAAGAGAAGAAAAGAAGAAGAGAAGAAAAAAAGAAGAGAAGAAAAGTAGAAGAGAAGAAAAGAACGAGGTATTTATACATGTACATACATATATGTATATATATTTATATTTGTATGTGCGTGTACCTCTACAAAGTGGAAATGCTAAACAAATATATTCATTAAAATATGATTTATATATTTTTTGAAAAAAAAAAGAAAAAAAAAAAAGTGTTCACATTTTTTAGCTCAACTTTGGAGAGAGGTAATAATTTTTTAAAAATCCTGCAAAGATATCATAGTGTATAATTCTCTACAAAATTACAAAGAATACCATTCTGACAATATAAACAAGAATACATATGAATTTTTAATAAAATTGCTTTGTTTCTTGCAATAGTTTCATCGCCATACTTATATATGGGAAAAAAGTACTTATGAACTTTATTTAATTTATCTTTAAATTTAAGAATGAATTTGTTATTTTTTATCTGTATTCCATTAATTTCCAAAGAATTAAGTAAATCCTTTTTATTTTTATTTTTTTTTTTATTTTCATTGTTTTCTCTATTTTTAGTTTTGGAGCAATTTGTTCCATTTTTTTCAAAACTTTTTCTATTACAATTATTAACGCTCATTTTTGTTTTATCTTTTTTCATACTTATATGTAATAATTGTCCTTTATCATTTACTAAATTTTTTGAATTTTTTATTTTTTTATCGTTTAACTTTACAAAAGCATTTTTACCATCAGGAACTTCTGAACTAGTTTCTTTAATGTTATTAACTATATTACTATTGATGGCCATTTTATCTTTGGTATTCCCTCTCGGTTCCATTATTGTTGTCATTCGTGTTATCGATTTACTTTTACCCTTTTCTTCTACTCCTACAATTTTTGATATGAAATTTTCTTTTTTTTCTCCTCTTTTATCATCCCTCTTTTCTGCTTTCATTTCTGCCTGTTTATAAATACACGATACCTTTTTATTATCCGATGCGTAATCATTTCCACCCCTCCCATTATTATAATCAACCCAATTCACTCTTATATTGGCGATTTTTCTATTTTTATTATGCTCCTCTATACTATTATTTTTGTGTCCGTTTGCAAAAATTATATTATTATTGCTATTCTTACAGTCTTTATTTCCTTCATTCACGTTAATATGATGATTGTAAATTTTATTAACGCTTTGACAGCTTCTTTTTTCGATTTTTTTCATTCCAACTTTTAATGTTTCTCCCATTAAAACGTTTTCAAGGAACTTTCTTCTTTCTTTTTTTTTACTTATTTAAATTTTATTTTCTCTTTTTATAATTATGGCAAGTATTATACCTTTATATTATGGTTTTCCTTATGTGTTTTTATTTATTTTATTCTGCGTTTATATGGCATATACGTATATATACATATATATATATATGATGTGTACACTTAACTTTTTGTGCCTTCCTTTTACTTTATTATCCGTACACTTTTATATTTTCTCATTTTTGTTGTTTTCCCTCAAAATTTTTTTTTTTTTTTTTTTTTTTTTTTTTTTTTTTTTTTTTTTTTTTTTTTTTTTTTTTTTCCTATTTTGCGTGTTAAACAATGCTTACAAAATGGCCATTCCTGTCATAATATTATTATTTGTTTTATTGTAGTTACTCATTTTATTTCTTTCTTTCGTCTTGTACATTTTTAATTTTTTTCATTTTTTCATTTTTTCATTTTTCTCATATAATGCATAAGCTACATTTCAGTTTAATTCTCTTCTACATTACACATCAATTCACATTTTACAAACATTACAGAGGATATACAACAAAATAATAAATGTTTTTCGAAGAAGCATATTTTTACGTGTGTAATAGCTATTTATTTCTCTCACCTGTGCTTCATGCTTGTATGTATACGTACATGTTTCATTAAAAAATAAAAAATAAAAAAATAAAATAAATAACAAAAAAAAAAAAAAATTTGCATGAAAATAAAATATCCTCTCTACCCCGATCTTCCTACATATTTTATAAATTTGCCAATAAAATGATGCTAGAACCATGTAGAAGTAGTTAAATAATGTTCAGTTATATCAGGAGAATACAATCATCGACATTAATATATAGAACTTAATTAAATCCTTGCAATGTTTATATATATATATATGTGCGTGTGTACTTAAATATATATATATATTCATATAAACATACGAATTACACATCTTATGCGCAATTTTTTTTTCACCTTCATTATGACCTGAACATGTCATAATATACGAAGTAACCGCTTTACATCTTATGCACAAATATGATTGGCATAAATTTTGAGCATACATTTTTTTTTTTTTAAGTTGACAAAAAAGAGAAAACACTTTTTACTTTCACTTTTACTTTCACTTTTACTTTCACTTTTACTTTCACTTTTACTTCCACTTTTACTTCCACTTTTACTTTCACTTTTACTTCCACTTTTACTTCCACTTTTACTTACACTTTTACTTCCACTTTTACTTCCACTTTTACTTATTTTTTTTCATTCTTTTCCTTTATTTTACAGATTTTCGAATTTTTTTTTTTAATATTTTCACATGTACACAGCAGACCATAACCGACAATTTTTTTGCCTAATTGTATTATCATCTTTTGCTATTTTGTAGGTTGCATATTTTGTTATGTTATGCATCTTTGTCATGCTAATTCTAGCTTACTGCTAAGATGTTCACACAGAAAGCAAAACTATTATTTATTGGCAATTATATTTATTTATGTCTCGATGTATGTGCATATATATTAAGGCATAAGTAATTATACGCAATTGCGCTTCTTTAAAAATTAGGCGAGTTCAATTTATTAATGAGGGAAAAAAAAAGAAAATTAACAGTTAAGCGGTTAAGCAGTTAAGCGGTTAAGTAGTTAAGCGGTTAAGTAGTTAAGCGGTTGAGCTGTCAGACCGTTAAACCGTCAAGCGGTTAAACCACTAAACAGCTAGACATTTCACTTGAATTTAAGTACTATTGCCGCGGTACACATGTATGCAGTACTCAGAAGTTAAATTTTTTTTTTTTCGAAAATGTATATGCAATTTTTAAGGACATTATTGCTGCAGTTTTCTCTAAACATTTTACTAGTCTTTTCATCATATGTATAGCAATAATTATTTAAAAAAAGATCTAGTATTTCTTCTCCTTTTTTTTCATTAATTGTACCTATATTAAAATTGTTGGGTATGTCCCATGATATTATTATTCCTCGTCTGTTTATTCTGTCAAGATTTTTAAGAAACACTTCTTCCTTTTTCTGCAAAACCAAAGTGTTCATCATGCATATACAAATATATATATATATATATATATATGCCCTTGCTTACACGCATGCCTACACACACATATTTACACACATGCCTACACACACATATTTACACACATGCCTACACACACATATTTACATACATGACCACACAAACATACTCTTACACATATAACTACACACATACGCACGTCCTATCATTTCTCTCTGCTAACCTTAGGGATGTATTCACCAACATTCAGACACAACACGTAATCAAATGTTAAAATGTTTCTTATATTTTCTGTACTCATTTTTATAGCTTTACTCTTTTCAAAAAGTTGATCTTTTTTTTTCATATCTTCTTTTTTGTTGGACATGTTAATCTTTTCAAGCAAGTTGGGCACAAAATGTTCGCTTGTAGCATCAAGCGTGTATATATTTTCTGAAAAGAAATACTTGCATTGCGCTCATATATACATATACGCATATATACATATATATATACATATATATATAC
This sequence comes from Plasmodium brasilianum, assembly GCF_023973825.1. Lineage (NCBI taxonomy): Eukaryota > Apicomplexa > Aconoidasida > Haemosporida > Plasmodiidae > Plasmodium > Plasmodium brasilianum. The sequence goes on along the minus strand of NC_090118.1, from coordinate 1,293,715 downwards.
ATAGGAGGCTTAACTTATGGTAACACTCGTAGCACACAGGAAGAATTAGCAAAAGAAAAGAATATATATTTTTACATTTTTCTAAAACAAATGAACAAACTGACCATTTTTCAGGGAATTAACTAGCTTAAAATTACCATCCACACCAAAGGACTTTATTTTATGAAAATTCAATTCATTCACGTAGTACCCATAACCACACCCAACGTCTAAAACGGTCCTTGCTTCTGTAGGAAACGCATATCGCACATATACAAACGCGGGATGTATATATGTACATGTATATGTATATATTTATACATATACATACAAATACCCCTATATATACAAATACCCATAGACATGCATAAATACACAACTACACATACACAACTACACATACACAACTACACATACACAACTACACTTACACAACTACACATACACAACTACACTTACACAACTACACTTACACAACTACACATACACAACTACACTTACACAACTACACTTACACAACTACACTTACACAACTACACATACACAACTACACATACACAACTACACATACACAACTACACATACACAACTACACTTACACAACTACACTTACACAAATACACTTACACAACTACACATACACAACTACACTTACACAAATACACTTACACAAATACACATATATACTGTATCGTGTCCATATATGGGTAAGCTATCACCCATCAAAGCACGGGTGGAAAGCTCCTAAATGTTATAACAAAAAGAGGTACAACACAATCATTCATATAATAAAACACGTATGTTCATTACTTTTATCCTTAAAATATTTTACGATTAAGTTTGATAAAATATAATCAAACGAATAATTTAAGTTGGTTAACCAATACCCGTTTTCATGAATTCCCCATTTTATTGTAAAGCCTAAAAATCTTAAAGTTTCACTCAAAAGCTTGTGTTCATACTTTTTTATATAATACATATTTCCTCCTCACATTGGTTGTACATAAATAGAAAAAAGAAAAAAAAAATTTTACACTAAAAAACTTATTCCTTAGAATAGTTCATAATTTATAAGGTGCATCGATTTTAGGATAAGATAAAAAGGAAAATAAAAAAGTATCAAAAATAATATGATAAAATAAAAAAGTATCAAAAACAATATGATAAAATAAAAAAGTATCAAAAACAATATGATAAAATAAAAAAGTATAGGACAGCATAACTAAAAAGCTCGACGAAAAAAAAAAAAATAGAGAATACGATAAAAGTTCGATAAAAATATAATGCAGCAAAAAAAAAAAAAAATTAATCTTGTTAAGAGGAGCTTTCACAAAATCGTCCTTTAAATAATGTATAAAATAACAAAATGTTCAAATAATTTAAATGTTGGTATACATAAAAACAAGATTTCGCAATTTTAATTTTAATGTTTCAAACAAAGGTGCCAAACAGATAAAATGAACAAAATGATAACGAAAAACACAAACTCCGTTAAAAGGAAAAAACATCCTAGTGAATTGTCATAGAATAAGCAACGTGTAGTAGCTTCCTGCATATAATTTATAATTATATTATAATTAAATGATTATGGCAAAATTGCTTCAGTGCAAGCAAAAACAGGAAAAAAAGGAAAAAAAGGAAAAAAAAAAATAAAAAAAAAAAAAAAATATATTACTGTAAGTCTATGTATGGATACTTTGATTCTAACTGTTCATATTTCTTTCCTGAGATATTGTATACTAAATCTTAAAAAAAAAAAGTAAAAAAAAAAAAAAATGATACATATATACATTGCTTATGCCCCATACATGTAGATACCCATGTAGTTGATTTAAATTATTTAGCTCATATAACTCATTTGGATCACTTCAATTTTTTTTTTTTTCCCCTTTTTTAACATTCCCTATGCATGTATGTTTTAATTATTACATATTAAAATAGAAAGGTTAACGAAATGTATGAACAAATGAGTAAAGTGCCTATAAAAAGAAGGGAAATTTTTCCGTAAAAATATATATATATATATGCCTTAAAAAAATATTAACAAAACATGTATTTTACAAAAAAAAATTGTTCTATTCCCTGTTAAGGGGTAAATGCAAATTATAGAATAATTAAAAATATGGTTTCATATTTCTCAGAACACAATTATATATACACCCATACAAGCACATAGATACACGTATATATATATCTGTTCGCATGTAACGTATATCTCTTTTTACACTGAAAAATTTTTCATAAAAAAATAAAGGACAGGAATTGATAATATCCACGAATTGTACCTACGAAATACGTAAAAAGGCGTAAAATGGTACACAAAAACAGTTGTATACAAGTGTACTCCTGCGTGTTTACGCATATATGGACACGCACGAAAGAAATGTTAAAGATAAATACACAAAATTAACCGTATGTAGTTCTTTTTTATTTTTTATTCTTTCTTATTTCTTTTTTTTTTTTTTTTTTTTTAATCCTAACAATAAGGTATCAAAAATGATGAAGAGCTTCTCATCCATATTCTTTTTTTCCTTCAAAAGATTCTTGCTGTTGTTATAGATTAGCACTGAAATGCGAAGAATAAAAATGGAGAAAAAAAAAAAAAAAAAAAATATTGAAAAATGATATAATGGTGTTACCTTCTTCTTATATAAAAATAACAACTACACCTACACAGATATACATGTTCACAAAAAAAAAAAAAAAGAAAAAGAAAAATCTCAAGGGTAATAAGTAGCATGATTCACTGTATTCGCATTACCTGCAATGAATATTCGATGAAGAACGAATGGAAGTGCTATAACTATAAAAAAAAAAAAAAAAAAAAATTTTATTGATCATGTAGAAATATATATATGTATGTATGCAAGTATATGTGTACACATGTACACAAATGTTCGCGTAAAACATCCTCAGCGAGGGGGAAAGAACCCCCTTTGAGCTACTTATCTTTTATATGCTTCTTATGTATAATAACCTGAGTGCATCGAGGAGTATAAATTTAAATTCTGATGATTTTGTATTTCAGATAAAGTGTATAAAAATTTTAATACTGCATATATAAGCGATGTCCTGTATGTGTCAACACTTTTCGCTTTATTATTTCTTCTATTTAATATATAACAAAGTATTGAAATAACAAAACAATCAAATATTGATTCATATATTTGGCTCAATACCTTGAGAACACTAAAGCCTGACCCATTGAATGCATAAGAAATTATATGAACAAAGTAAAGAATATTAGAAAAAAAAAAAAATAATATTGCACAATGGACGGATTCTATTAATGCATTATTTCCTCTTCTTAACACTTCTCTTTTTCGATAGTAAACCAAAAATAAGAAGCTTAATATAACCATCAATAGCATGTATATCTCTACAAGACCTTTCACAAAAAAAAAAAAAAAAAAAAAAAAAAAAAATTATTAACATGCATGGTGAAAAATAAGGCCATGAATAAATGTGTACATAAGGTGAGGAAGTTTTAGAATATATGGAGAAAAAACGAAATGATAATACGATTTAACATTCCGAAACTAATGCAATACTCACTCAGTAGAGGTACATAATATAATATAGTATGCATTGTATAATATAAGGATTTATGTCCATGTGGACACTCCCCCTCATTCATAAATCAATTCGTACCTTGGTCTTCACAAGAAAATTGATCCTTCAAAAAGTTCATATTATTTCTGAACTCAATCTTGAACGCATTTTTATATTTCTTTCCACAATTAAGTAGAATAAAATTTAAATTTTTTTCCGTTAATTTATTATTTATATCTTTTTCATATACAAAATAGGATGTTTTAAGATACTCAGGTGATACATCATTAAAAGAATGCATAAACAATGCTTCCTTTTCCAAATCTGCGCAGTGTTTCCCTTTTCTATTTTGTGCATAATTATATATTTCATCATCTGTTTTGTCTAGTATAAGAAATTTTGTGTTAGGCACAAAAAGGTTAGACAATTTTACAATTCCATTTTTCTGTAAATTTTTCGTGTAACAGAAATTTGAAATTTTGCTATAATTTCTATCATTATACAGTCCATATATTACTTTAGATGATACAAAAATCGGGCTTATGTTTGCTCCCCTTAATAGCAGATTGATAACGTGTACCTTCATCTCTTTAACATATTGTACTAATAAAAAAGCATAATAGATCTTACTATTATAATTATTGTTATAATTATTACTGTTATAATTATTGTCGTTATAATTATTACTGTTATAATTATTGTCGTTATAATTATTGTCGTTATAATTATTGTCGTTATAGTTATTATTGATGTAATTGTTATAATTATTGTCGTTATAGTTATTACTGTTGTAATTGTTATTTGTTCCTCCCTCATATACTCTTACACACAATCCTTTCTCGCATTCTTTCAGAAAATTATCCTCATCTATGTTTGTTATGTACAGTAAAAGGAACAAAAAGAGGAGCAGCCTCTTTCTCAGTAGTACTCTTCCCATAATGTTATCCAAAAAAAAAAAAAAAAAAAAAATTTCAAAAAAACTTAAATTAAATATTGCACGGCAAGGTAAAATGTAACTGAGAAAAATGCCAACCCGTATGACGTTTTTTCCATTCGCAATGTTTTGTAAAAAAAATGAAAAAAAAAATAAATAAAATAAAGCAAAAGTGGATACAAAAGTGGATACAAAATGGATACAAAAGTGGATACAAAATGGATACAAAATGGATACAAAATGGATACAAAAGTGGATACAAAAGTGGATACAAAAGAGGATGCAAAAGAGCATGCAAAAGCGGATGCAAAAGTGTACGCAATGCCGCAAAAAATGTAACACTGAAAAATAAAAAGACGCAAAATATAACAGAACAATGTAAGAGGTGTTACACTGCCTACGTTTTAGGAGTCCGTTTTTCTTTCTTAACTGTAATTATGTAATGCATTTAAATTTCACCAACAATAATAAAATAAGACAAAACAAAATGAAAAGAGCCTTATTTGCATCATTATGTGTGCATGTATATATATATAATATATACCCGTATTAATACTAAACGTATATAAGAGTACGTTTTGCATATTATGCTGAGCAAATACTGTTCTAAGATTTATAAAATAATGCCTTATCTAAGCTTGCTATTTTTTTTTAGAAAAAATGTCAACTCTTTTGTTTTTTTTGACTGCCATATTATTTTATAATTTTATTCTGCTTCATTTTGCTTTATTTTATTTTTTCCTTATTACGCCAAATATAAGCTTAACGTTCCGATAAAAACCTCACTCCATTTTTCTTGTTTTACACCTTTCTCTTCCTACTTTTTGTACATGCTTTTGCATATACGCACATATCCAAGAGTGCTTGTGTATTTTTAGGAGAATTCCCAATGACATGTTCAGCTACGTTTTTCTGAACAAGCAAATAATTTATTAACAAATGTCAGGTAAAAAAAAAAAAAAAAAAAAAAAAAAAAAAATGCTATATGCAAAAATTACTATGCTATTTTTAATTTACATTTTTGATAAAATAATTAAACGAAATTGTTCTTATATAATTAAAAAAAAAAAAAAAAAAATAGAAAAAAATAAGAAAAAATAGGAAAAAATTAGGGAGGAAAGAGTAAATAAGTACAAAATGGTGCAACAAAAAAATAAAATTATTTATTTCAAAGAATGTGCGCAAATAACATCATTGTGAGTACCAATAAACGAGAGTGGGAAAGATAAACAAAGGGATAAAAAACAAAACTCAGTGAATGTGGTGTAGTAAAAATGGCAAATATTGTAAGTGCAATAAACGTAATAAACGTAATAAACGTAATAAACGTAATAAACGTAATAAACGTAATAAACGTAATAAACGTAATAAATGTAATAAATGTAATAAACGTAATAAACGTAATAAACGTAATAAATGTAAGATACGATGAAAAAGTTGATGAGACGTGACAAAAAAAAAAAAAAAAAATATTTTACGCCATTGAAAAAAATGTTTCTCATTTACTTAGCCGCTTTTCACAGCAATTCCGTAATGTTCATAGGCATTTCATCAATTTGTGTTGAATAGTACTGTTCGATATCCCTCAAAATTTTTATGTCATCATTTTTAACAAAACTGATAGCAACTCCTTTTCTTCCAAATCTCCCACTACGTCCAATTCGGTGGATATAACTTTCTCTTGAATTGGGCAGATCATAATTAACAACAAGAGAAACTTCTTGCACGTCTAATCCTCTACCCCATATATCGGTTGAAATTAAAACTCTAAATTTACATTGCCTAAATTTTAACATAATATCATCTCTTTCACTTTGAGTCATATCTGCATGCATTTTACAAACAGTAAAATTTGATTCAAGCATTTTCTTAGTTAACCAATCTACTTTTAATTTAGTATTACAAAAAACAACAGCCTGAGTAATAGTTAAGCTTTCATATAAATCTGCCAAAGTTTCATATTTCCATTGTTCTTTTTCAATAGATACAAAGAACTGTTTAATACCTTCTAATGTGAGTTCATCTCTTTTAACTAATATCTTCACTGGTTTATGCATAAATTTATTTGTTATTTCTAAAACTTCTTGTGGTAATGTAGCTGATGATAGAATAATTTGTGTATTGGGTGATAAGAAACGATATATATCATACACTTGTTCTTTAAATCCTTTATTTAACATTTCATCTGCTTCATCAATAACTAACTGTTTGATATATTTACATTTTAAATGCCTTAAATTTAACATATGATATATTCTTCCTGGTGTTCCACTAATAATATGGACCCCATTATTTAATGCTTTTATATCATCACTCATTCTTTTCCCTCCTATACAACAATAAATTGTTACATGAATATAGTCAGCTAATGCTAGACAAACCTTTTGTGTTTGTTCTGCTAATTCTCTAGTAGGTGACAATATTATTATTTGAGTTTCATTTAAATTTCTATTAACACAATTTAATGCCCCTACAGCAAACACACAAGTTTTCCCTGTTCCACTTTGACTTTGTAAAATTACATCTCTTCCACTTAATATAGGCTTGATACCCCTTTGCTGAATAGCAGATGGCTTTTCAAATCCATATGCATATATTCCTCTTAACAGACCTTCGTCTATTCCTATATTTTCAAAGCTCGTGCATATTTCATACTTCTCTGAAGACTTATAATAATCATTGTGTTCCATCTTTTTCGTGCATATCCACGTTCAAATATTTGCCCAACTGCGTCAATGTTAGCGTATCCCCCAAAGAGTACCAACATATATATAACTACATATATAAATGTATATATGTACTATATATGTATGTATTATATATATGTATGTACTATATATGTATGTACTATATATGTATGTACTATATATGTATGTACTATATATGTATGTATTATATATATGTATGTACTATATATGTATGTACTATATATATGTATTATATATGCCATTAAAATTTTCCATCAAACGAGGGGTGGAATATTACAACTACATCTCATGAAATGTTCATGTCGAACTTTCAAAAATGTTTTCTTAATATTTTGCGAATTAGTAATAAACTACTTCTAATTCTCTTTTGCAAAATTTAAAACATGAAACAAAAAAATTAATTAAAGTAAAAATAAAAATATAAAAATGAAAATATAAAAAAAAATGAAAATATAAAAAAATGAAAATATAAAAAAATGAAAACATAAAAAAATGAAAATATAAAAAAATGAAAATATAAAAAAAGGAAAATATAAAAAAATGAAAACATAAAAAAATGAAAATATAAAAAAAGGAAAATATAAAAAAATTAAGAAAAAAAATATGCATAAAAATAAAATAACACTGAATAATACAAAACAAAAACTGCATAAAAACGTTGGAGAGGCTAAAAATAAATAGTAAAATTAAGGCATCTCAATTTTTTCATAAAGTTAAAAAAGGATGATACTTATTTTATATATTAAAAACACGAAGCTATAGTACAAGCATGAGTACAATTTTTCTTCTTCACAGGAACACTGCTTATATGTAAATATATATTCTACATTTTGCTTATACGCACTCCGAGTGTTATATTTTATCCAATCCCTTGGCACATGGAGTACTCGCCCATTTAATTTTGCCTCTCTCATACGTATACATTGCGTATGTACAAGCGTGCGTAAATGTTTATGACCGCAATGGAAAAGTAGTTTCTGCTCGAGCTAGTGAGAGTAAGTGTAAAATATTATCACTGCTGAGCCTTATGCGAATATCCAATAAAGTAATAAATTCAGAAATATCATATAGCCAAATGGAAATTAATAACTCTTGATTCGTAATATAAAAATATTTAAACGTACATATGCAGTTTTAAACTATGCGGAATAACACACTTTTTTTTTTTTCTTCATACTTTATTATCGTCTAACATACAACACTTTGACTGACAAGGAAAGATTGTTTGTATTTGTGTTTTATTTCGTACCAGTTTTATTTCGTACCAGTTTTATTTCATTTTATGCACGATAATAATTTTTTTTTATTTTTATTATTTTTTTTTTTTTTTCTGACTTTAAAATATATGCCTCTTAAATACTTGACCACTGCTATAAAATGAGAATGCGGCATAACCAACTCATTACTGATTTGTTATGCTTACACAAGAAAAAAAAAAATATTTATTTATTTTTTAGTTTTGTATTTATACATATAGGAGGTTGTTTTATTATTTTATTTTTTCCTTTTGTTTTTCCTTTTTGTTTTTCCTTTTTTTTGAAAAATATGGCCCTGACGACGGACTACTCCAAACTGGGAGAGGTGGTTTATCAAGTACAGGAATCGCCATCGCTTTATAGTCAAGAGAAATATTTTACACAAAAACAAAATGACGAATTTTATGATATAAAGAAGTTTATGTGCCTAGGAGGTACAATCAATGATAATGCAGTATATGACCTGGATAAAATATTGAAAGAAGGAAACAGAAAATGTTATAAAACCTTAACAGAGTCATATCAAATATTAGGTTATAAATATAGTACAACAAATAATAATGACAATGTAAAGTTTACCAAACTGTTTTACGACAACTACTCCAATTTGTTTTATTGTATGCACCTATATAATGATGATAAAAAATGCAATTCTTTGTTTAAGCACTTTTACAACACAATTAATTATGACAAAATTTATAAGAAGTAGATTAATGTTTTTAGTGTTCGGATGGGGGAGCAAGTCGTTATGTTTTGCTCACTTGTGGTACACGCCACGTATATATATAATGAATATATATATACATGCATGAGTACATATATATACGCAGATATGCACACACATAATACGTGCCTATTACATATAAATATGTACATATGTGTGCATATATTTTGCCAAGTGCCAAGGAAAGGCCTTTTTTTCCCTTTTTTTGTAAACCTTCATTTTGCGCAAATTATGTTATGCATAATTCCACCAAAACGGCAAACACAAATATAAAATACACATTAACAAAAAAAAAAAAAAAAAAAAAAAAAAAAAAAAATTCTGACCATATCATGCAAAAAGGGTACCAATATGGTCAAACACTTTTTTATCGATACGTCCTTTTTGCGCAATCATTCCTACGTAAATACCGCTTCAACCTGTTCAACACATGGAAGCATTATTGAAGCATATTTTTATGTATTTATTCATTCATTTATTCATTCATTTATTCATTCATTTATTCATTTATTCATTCATTTATTCATTCATTTATTCATTCATTTATTCATTCATTTATTCATTCATTTATTCATTCATTTATTTATTTCCTTTTTCTTTTCTTTTTTTTTAAACAGCCATTTTAATAAAATCAGCATGTTAATGTGCTCTGTGCAGAAAAAATAAAACTGTTCTTGTGCATAGAAGTTTACCAACGATGAAAAACGTGTAAATAGGAAAACATGCGCAAAAGTACTCAAAAGTACGCAAATGTAAACGACACAAAAAACATGTAAATCCTGTAAAAATATGTAAGGCCTGCAAAATTTGCAAAACCTGTTAAACGCGTTAAACACGTAAAAGGTCATTCCTACAAAAAAGAGCTTACTATTTAAGAACATCGTCGAAAACAGTTAAAATTAACGATTTAAAAAAAACAAATAAAAAAAAATGTACAAATATGCATGTAAACACATATAATATATATAACATGGCTCCATTTTCCTCACCTTCCGCACCTTTAAAAGTCGATCAAATAGAGTTTTTTTCTACTAATATATGTACAGCCTTCTCACAAAATGAGCATACTCACATGAAGATATGCACGTATGTCATAAGCATAATGCTACAACAACCCTATATACGGATATATACTGCTACACCACCTCTATCCAGGCAGGGCTACCCCTCCACTGTAATCCTAAATTCGTACTCCTGGTCACACCCAACATAGCAGTCGTTTATGACGTATATAACGACTTGGTATGTATTGGGTTTACTGGGCAACTCAAAATTAATCTTTACATTATTAACTGGTTTTAGCAAAGATAATTTTTTAATTGACAAGAGTAGATTCATTTTTTTAATTCCGATAACTATCCACCACATTTCTTCCTTTTCGAATGGAAGATAAAGGGAGTGAGCAAAAGAGGAGATATCCTCATCCGTCAAGTCTCTTTCAATAGTTAAATTTAAAGTAGCAATTTCATTAACTTTATATGTTTTATTTAAATCTATTTCATATTGTACTTCTATTATTGGGAAAATATTACATACATTTGCAATTTGGCTCTTTTGTTTTTCATTTAAATGTTTTAATAAAAATTCTCTTTTATCATCATCTGCATTAATTAAGTCATATACATCCATTATTTCCATTTCATTGGCTTTTTTAATTAATTGACTATCAAAATGGGGTAACTGCAATAAGCTTGACTCATTATTTGTATTTGTTACACTTTGAGTTATCATTTGTGATACTTCCATTACAAAAAGACAGAAATTTAATATATTATTGCTACTTATGACGTCCACCAATGCATTTATTAATTTAAAAATTTTCAACAAAACTTTTTTCGTTTCTTCTATATAATTGATTGGTATACTATACCTATTTATATGTGCTTGTAAAATTATTAATGCTTTTAAATGAGCTGTAAAATATGTTGGTACAGTAATAAAATTGAGCAAATTAATTATATATTGATCTTTTTTTCCATTTTCTCCTGACTTGTTCAGGTCATTTTTGATATTTAATCCTTCTTGGTCATTTTTTAATAAATTTTTTTCATAATTTAAGGAGAGCTTTAAAAATTCATATGTTACTTCGATATTACAACTTTTGGAAATTTTTAAACATAAATAAATATCATAATTATTAATTTTGAGTAAATCAATAAAAACATTGGATAGACAAATAATTTCCAAAATTTTATTTTTTTTTAAATTTTTTAAGGATAAAATATATTCATTAAAAAAATGAACAACATGATAATCCAAGTTATAGAAAGAGGATATTATACCTAAATTACATGGTTTTAAACTAATCATATTTGTACTTTCTTCTTCTATATTTATGCAATTAGCAAATGATATAATTTCTATATTATTTTCAATCAATTCCGAAAGATAATCAGTTATGTGTTCATTTGAAATTCCTTTTAATCCATAATAATTTGGGTTTTTCTTAATTCGTCTATAAAAAAAGGACCATGTTAACCAATCAATAGCATCTTGATAATTTTCAATAGTACTCATAACTATTTCATTGTTTAAAAAATTGGGTAAATAATCTTCAATATTAGACTCAACTGTTAAAGGTTCATATATAAAATTTTTATAATACTCTTTCTTAGTTATATATGTATATATATATACAAAAGATTTAACATCTTCCCCTTGTCTACCAGCATAACTAATCATTTCTAAAACGTTCTGAATAGAGTAGTCTTCTTCTTTGTTATCAAAATGGGTTATTATTGTGTCCAATATTATTATAGTATTTCCATATACATTCAAACTGTATATATAATCATAAGCGACTATCAAAATTTGTATTGCTTTTTTATCAAATAGCATCTCCACTATTTTCCTTTCTACTTCCGTCATATTACTGTGTAGATAACACAATCCATTCTTCATCAGTTGCACCAGCATTTTGTCGTTTATATAATCAAAAATGGAATCCTCATTTGACGGCAAATCATCCCTTCTTTCATCTTCCATTTCCGAATTTCTTGCCTTTCCCCTCCCCTTCCGGGAATTACCATTACGCCTAGTACTACTACTACCACTACTATCACCACTACTGCTAGCATTACAACCACCATTCCCGCTAACCATGTAACTTTCCTTTCTGTTGATGCCCATTTGCACCATGTTACTATCTATAAGTCGTTCGATAGTTAAGTTGATGCCGTCTTTCTTAAAGTTCTTATGCGCGTTCCCTTCAAAAGCAGTGTGTGCAGTTTCGAACTCGTTTCTCATTCCTACAAACTTGCTCTCTTGGTCATAGGTGCCATTACTCCCTACCGCAGTGCCAACGTTGCTAGATCTCCCCCTCTCAACAACATAGTTTTCAAAAATGGAATAAAAATGCGTGTTATCATTATAGGCAGAGAGTATCAAATCAAGTGCTAGGGTTTTACATAATTTCTGTTCAGTTACAAATATGATAACATTTTTCTTTTTATTTAATTTTCTTATATTTTGATATACCTGCCTTTGCATGGACATATATCTATTTTGCTTGTTCATAATATTGACAGCATGCAAATATATTTCAATAGGTATATTTCGGACTGATGAAAGAAAATTATAGTAATCATTTTTTTTACATCCAATCCATTCGGAAAAATCTTTACAATTATATAAGGAACAACTAGATAGACATAGGATTCTATTTAATCCTATACTTTCATATATATGCTCGATTTGTAAATTCTGTAATTTATTTATATTATACGTGATAAAATTTTCTTTGCTACTACTATTATTAGTATTACTATTATTAGTATTACTATTACTATTATTAGTATTACTATTATTAGTATTACTATTACTATTATTAGTATTACTATTATTACTATTATTATTATCTGTGTCAGGTACTAGATTCATATCGAGAATTGGTAACAACAAAGAAGCACTGTTGCCAACACTTTTTCTACTTCCCTTCTTGTTTGACTTATTCAGTTGCAGCTGTGTTGATATATATCTTATTCTACTAATAACTACTTCCATAATAGCACCATTTGTAGTATCTAATAATTCCATATGATCAAATATATACAAATTAACATTTTGCAGAATTTTTTTCCTTCTCCATTTTTTTGATATATTATCATATATATTAGGTGTACTTAAAATGATATTACTTTTTTGCAAAAGTTTCATATCTACTTGCACATCTCCACTTAATATGCACATGTTCAGGTGAAACATGTTTTTAAAAACAATCCAATTTTTGTACGTTTTTAGTACAATTTCTTCCAATGGAGCTATATAAACAACTTTCATCAACTCGAGAGGATTGTTATAAATCATATCGGCCAGCTTCTTATCATTCATTATTTTATACAAATCTTTTTCATTCTTTATATATTTCCTCATGTAACTATTCAAATCGTGCAAACATTTCACTATTTTAATGATTGCCAATTCTGCTGGAATTAAATAGTACTTTGACGACGAACTACATATTATAACATTTCCATTATTTTCATATATGGAAGAAAAGACTTGAGTATATATAGGACTAAACAATTTTATATTTCTACTTAAAAAAAATTTTTTAGCTATTTCATACTTTAAAGAGTTCAATGGTAGTGGTTGTAAATCTAATAACTGTGTTGAGTAAAAATTTTTTGAGGGTAAGATAAGATCATTTAAATATAAGTTAACAGTACATTCACATTCCAACCATTTATCCGAAATTACCTTAACAATGTAATAAGGATTTTCATTTATTGGTAAAAAGAAGGTTAACAAATGGTCATCTAGAGTATCTGAAGAAGAATATACATCTTTCTTATTTTTCTTCATCATTTTGTTCTCTTCTTCATCCTTTTCACTTTCAAATATACTAGTAGTTTTATAATTCTTTTTTAATGTAAACAAATCATAATGGAGTATATTCTCATTAGATATATCAAACACGAATACCCAAAATAACATAGAGTACCCATGATATTTAGGGTTATATATAAAATCTGGGGTTATATTTAATTCCACTTTTAAAATTTTATGATTAATTGGTTGTATATATGCATTTAAATCAATTTTTGGAAAATGATGAACTAATTTATATATATTTTTAGCAATTTTTTTATTTTTAAAAATGGTAATATATTCATTTATATTCATAGTAATATAATTCTTAAAACTGATATTTTTTTTTTCTACAACTCGAATTAACTCATTACTTAACAAACCGAACTGTCTCAAGGGGGTCATAGTACTCCACATCCTTCTCTCTATCATTTTAGAAAATTTTAACGTCAATGCAATAAGACTGTACGAATTTTTTCTTAACGATATCTCAAAGAACGAGCGGAATATACGTAAAGCATTCTGGTGTATATACACCAAATCTGCATTTATTATATACCCACTCAGAGTTATATTCGACAAATATAACTGTAATAATATGTTTATCTTAGTATATGGAATGTTTATGGACTCCTTAACAGGTATAGGTAACTTTTCCATAATTATAGACAACTCAACCTTTTCCTCTTCTCTTATATATATATTCCTAAATTCTTCACTCATTGTAAATATTTTCAATAAATCAATTTCATTTGTATACTTATTCAACTTTTTGTTATACATATCTATCGATTTATAATCCACATAATAGTAACTACTTATCTTACCCATATATGTACTACTCACTGTGTTCAATTTCTTGTTATATTTTATTAAATCATATTTTTCTAATATTAAAAAAGAGGAATATATTATGTTGTAAATTCGTTTATTCACTTTTTGCCTGAACAAGTCATAATTTTCCTTATAACTTAAAAATTCTTGTATATCACCAAAGTTTTCACCCATTTGGATCCCATATAAAGATGGATTTTTCATCATACGTATATACATATATGTATAATTAAACCAATTTATAGCATCTTTTAAATTTTGTATATTTTTTAGAACAATTTCTGCATTTATAATATTAACAATATTGTTCAGTAAGGTAGATTCAATAAAAAGTTGTTCATTATTAAGAGAAAGATAGAGCTGTAAATTTTTATGATCAGTAATAATAATTGCTTTACCATTTTTATCATATTGTGGTCTACCAGATCTACCAATCATTTGTAAAACATCCATAGCTGATAATTCATCAAAATCGCCTATATTAATATTGTAAACACTCGTACCTTTAATTATTACTGTGTGTGCAGGTAAATTAATACCCCATGCTAATGTACTAGTAGAAACAAGGACTTGTAAATGTTTATCTGAAAATAGATCTTCCACTAATTTCCTATCCGTTCTTTTTAATCCTGCATGATGGATGCCAAAACCGAATGGAAGAATCTCCTTCAACTCATCATTAACGATAGCTTCCTTCTCGGAAAGTAATATTTCGGTCGAAATCTTCTTATCAATTAAGAATTTGCTCAAGTTATCACTTTTCATAAACCTATCAATTAATATCTTTGCTGTTCTGTATGTTTCTTTTCTACTATGAACAAAAATTAAAATTTGATTTTTTCCTGCTTCTTCAAGTACTTTTTCATATGTAATATCATTCATTAGTGCATATTTCTTTATGCCTTTCTTTTCTTTTATACCTATGTAATATTGCTCCAGCTGTACTGGTCTAAAGGAATAATCAAAATAGAACACCCCTTTTTGTAAATCCGCTCGTAGGAATAACCCTACATCTTCATAGTTGGGCAATGTAGCTGATAAACCAACCAATCGAATTTTCTTTTTATTCATATTTATTATTGTTTCATTTTTGTTAACTACATGATTGTCACTACTAACCATGCTTGATATTTTATCCTTACCAAATCGTGCAGTTTCTTCTGTACTAGTAGTGCTACCATCATATATCAATGTGTTATCTATGTACCTGTTAATACGCGTTATAATACTCTCTAATACATTACCCCTAACTTCATTAAGTAAATGTATTTCATCAAAAATAATTAGTTTTACTTTCTGTAACAATATTTTTTCATTCCATTTACGACTAATTATTTCTAATTTTTCTGGAGTCATAACAATAATTTGGCTATCATCTATTTCTTTACTACTTAGATGTACATCACCTGTTAACTCACTTACCTTCAAATTCATACATTTTAATCTCAAGTTAAATGATTGCACTTGTTCATTAACTAAAGCTTTCATAGGAGATATATAAATAACCTTAAAATTCTTTTTGTCAATATTTCCACTTGTTAATCTATTACTATTGATAACATTTAATATACATAATAATGCAATATTTGTTTTACCTGACCCTGTTGGAGCACATATTAACATATTCTCTTCATATTTATTAAAAGCTGTATCGTATACTTTTGACTGTATTGCATTTAATTTGGTTATATTAACACAGGAAAAAACTTCCTGACTCCATTCAGGTAATTCTGTAACTGGTATTAATCTAATCTCATCTGGTGATGTAAAGTAATTACATTTATTACCTATTTTTTTATTTGAGATGGAACTACTACTATTACTACTATTTCTGTCCTTCATACTTCTAATGATAATTTCATCATATTCTTTCTTCTCTATTCTTTTACTATCCGATGGAAGAATTACTTCTTTATTTAAAAAGTCATTATTCTTCTTTAAAAGGTCCATTTTTTCTAAGTCTATGTATTTACCTTTAAAATTTTCCCCTATTATATAACTTGATTTTTCCCCCTTCTTCTTTTTATTTCCATCTAGTGTTATGTTTACCTTTCCTGCGTTCCCTCGCCTCGACGTTTGTTCCCTTGAATTCGATTTTTTGTTTCCCTTTGAACTTCGACCTTCGCCCTCCTCATCATGGCTATCACCACTAACATTTCCATCGCCGCTATCACCGCTGATATCAGTACCATCATTGACGCTCGTGTCCACTTCGTTCTCGTCCTCGTCCTCGTCATCCTTCCCCTTGGCCCGCATCTCATCATCATCATGTATAAATCGCTGTTCAGGCAAAAACTCATTTGTACTATGCTCATATTTTTCCTTATTAAATAAATTATCTGCTTCCTTTCTCATCGTTTTTACAAACTCACTTTGCTTGTTCTTTTTAAAATTTTTAAAATTAGACAAGTCTTCTAAAATTTCTTCTCCTTCTTCTGTTTTTTTCATATTTTCCATTATGTATTTTTTTTCCTTTTCTGTTTGTGCCTGACCAAGCAAGGTACAATAATAAATTTTCCATCTATTTTTTATTAACAATTTAGCCATGGAAAAATTTTCATATTTTAATATATTAACTAGTTTATTTTCACATTCTTGGATATCATATATTTTTAAAATATTTAAAACTTCTTTTTCTTTTTCTAAGCATAGTGATGGGTCAGTAAAAACTTTATTCAATTCTCTTTGTAACCAGTGTGCATCAATGGAATTCGTGTCCAGGTCATAATTTTCCGTATTTTTATTTTTATATTTGAAATCTTTATTTACATTTTTTAAACTCAGATGATTTTCATATTTCTTTTTTTTCCTTTTCAAATGGTTCAATTCTTTGACGTTAGTTGTCTTCTCTCTCACCTTTTGTTTCTCTTTCTCTTCCTCCTCTTCATCCTCTTCTTCATTTTTTTTTTTTTTTTTTTTTTTTTTTCTCCTTTTCTGTTTTAATTTTTTTTCTTTCTTGTTTGAATCCTCCTTCCCTTTTTCATCATCCCTCCCACTGATCTTGTTACTGTCACTCGTCTTTTCGCTATCATCCTCATCCGCTGTATCGTCTTCATATTCATTTTCATCTTCCCCCTCTTCTTTTTCGTCTTCATCTTCCTCATCCTCAGCTTCATCTTCATCTTCTTCCTCCTCATCCTCATCCTCATCCTCATCCAAGTAGTCATCACTTAGTTCATCCATTATGTCACTATAGTTGTCATCATTTTTTCTATTCACATCTCTCCTATTTTTATGATTAAAATAATCATCGTCTTCCTCAAACACTACCGCAACTCCTTCCTCCTCATTGTCCATTTCCTCAATTTCTTCTTTTTTGTTAAAATCATATATTTCTTTTGATAAATTATTTAGTTCAATAAACATCTCATCAGTTATGGTAACTTGAAGAGAACTGTCGACTAATCTTTTTTTCTCTTCATTATTTAAGCTATCATCTTTTAAAATATATAATATTTCATTACATGTACTGTTAATAATATCCCCTGTATTGTCACCTATCATATTTCGAATACTACTCAAAATTTTACTTAGTATTTGTTCTGTATATTTCGTAGTTGGCCTATATAAAAATATATCTTCAATATTCATACTCAACACACTTCTTTCCTTCATATTATTGTTATTACTCCTATTTCTACCACTCTCCCTTTTTAATTTTTTACTTGTTTTTTCAAAAAACTCATCTTTTCTTTTATTATTAGCTCTTCGATAATTTTCTTTATTTTTTAAATCATTAGGTTTACTATATTCTACTTTATCCCCCATCTTATACTTCAACTTACCTACTAAACTTTCACTTTCCCCCGTCGGTTCATTGTGGTTTGGTACTGGTCCCTCCCTTTGCAGCACCAGGTTTGAGTTCATGCGATACTCAAATCTCTTGAACTTTTCATATTCCTCCGCCATGTTTCACTAT